>NW_003852397.1:53683171-53698598 GCF_000181295.1 Otolemur garnettii
AAAAAAAAAAAAAAAAAAGGCACATCTCTCAGCAATTTGATCTGGAGATTAGAGTGGAGAGCCAGGGCAACTGGCAGTGAAAATAAAAGGTGAAAAACAGTGAGAAATCAGCTACAGAGGCCATAGGGCCAGAGTCAGCCAAATTCATCAGGTCAAGAAAAAGAGATACAAAGTGACAGCATTTATTTGGGAAAGTAACGGGAGTGATGGAAGCAGATGAAGAGAGACTAGGGCGCATGTCATTCAAGGATCAGTAAAATCTTGTCAGCAAGAGTTGCTGTAAACCAAGCTGTCCTGAGGAAACATACACTTTGTTCCCAAAGCATAGGAAGCCTGGCTGAAAGGTGGTTTCTACAAACTTGTGAGTCCTACCTTGCTTGTCAGTGCCTATGACCTGATAATGGATCCTGTTGTGGGTTGAATTATAACTGCTAATTAAGAGATCTAGTATGGAGGGCGGGGAGGGAAGGACGATTGGCAGAAGGAGGGAGGGCATGGGGCGGGATCTCACCTAATGTGTACATTGTCCAATGTGTAACATGCCCCCTGGGTGAGGGGCTTTTTTACAAATGGAACTTTACCCTGGGAGTGAGAACGATGTAATTAAAAATTTGTACCGTCATATTAATTTGACATAAAAAATAAATTTAAAAAAAAAGATATTTTAAAGTCCTCGCCCCTGGTACCTCAGAATGAGACTTTATTTAGAAATAGGGTTGTTGCAGATATGATGAGCTAAGGTGAGGTTATTCTGGAGTAGGATGGGCCCCTAATCCAATACGACTGGTGTTCTTAGAAGAAGTTGGCCATATAAAGACACAGAGACACAAGGAGAATCGTGTGAAGATGGAGACAGAGATTAAAGTGACATATCTACAAGCCAAGCAATGCCAAGGATTGCCAGCTATCACCAGAAGCTAGGAAAGAGACATGGAACAGTCTCCCTCAGAGCCCTCAGAAAGAACCAACCCTATCAACACTCCATTTTGGACTTCTATCCTCCAGAACCGTGAAAGAGTAAGTCTTGCTTTAAACCACACATTCATGGCACTTTGTTATGGGCAGACCTAGCAAGCTAATAAAGAACCCATCACGCACAGTAACCTAAGTACATCTCTGTTCCTGACAGTACTCCAGCTCTGACCCTGCAATTTACAAGACTCTAGGCTCCTGACTGTCTTTTCATTGCATCCCTACCTAAGATGTGAGGAGATGGGCATATCTCTACAGGGGATATGCCCATCCAGAGGTCACACCTTCCTTCAAAAGGTTCATCAGAGGAACTCCAAACACAGAGCAAGCATAGGCTGCTCCATTTTGAGCATAAGGCACCCCATCTTGGCCATTCAGTGATCTCTGCTGAAACCACTCCCTTCTGGGACCCACCTAGGAGGAATGAGAAACTAGTGAACACAGTGGTCCAAGAGAGGCTAAACCATAAATGAACAGAATTGTCTGAGTAGGAAGCCAGCTGGAATGGTACCTGGCAACAGTCACTAGCACATAGAGTAACACTCCCCCGCTCCCACCCTACCTAAAACTTTTACAAGATAACACTCTTGCTCTTCAAGCCCGATGCTTATTGGGTCTCAGCCCACCTTCACAGAGATGCCAAATAAACTCTAGCTATTACTCTACATCTAGCTTTGTGACTTGATTGAGTCAACCACTACCTTACACTTTCTAGATCATATTATAGGTACTTGAAACTCCATCATTTCCTGAAAAAATAGCTCTGAGACTAATTAAAGAGTCTAGCAAGGCCTGTTTCTTGAGTTTTTCTTACTGACAGTGGACCAAGTACTAGTGTGCACATCTCTAGGCCCAAGGGGTGGTCAAGGGATGCTGTTGCCATTGACTGGGGAACTATGGCCACAATTTGGACTTGAGGACTGGAGTATCCACATACATGTGCTCTTTATTCTGTGGTACAAGAGTGGGGCTAGGAAGAGAGGAGGGCAGGCTGTGAGCTGAGTGTCTTCATTTGTATCCTTGCCCTGGCCCCCACAACAGTCAGGGCTGGACCTATTGCTCTTATCCTCAGAGACCACCATTAATGTCCAAGGAATGAGTCCTGGGCATGTTCATTCATCTCTGTGTGTTCCTCATGTAGGTCCCAGCCACAGGAATGGACTGCTGCCTCCTTTATTTTTCTGTGCTCTGGCCCATCCCCCTCTGAGAGGCCCTATACAAAACCAATCTCAGTTGGGTCAGTTCCTGCTTCCCCTTCTTCCTTCCCTTTCCTTATCACCCGAGGAAGGGAATCTGAACCAGGCTTCTTAAGAATCCTGACCTATTCAAAACATATTCAGCAGCCTACAGGAGCCAGGCAGTATCACAACTGAGTGCATCTGGCCAGGTGTAAGTGCCGGGGAGAGGCAAGGTGTGCAGCAGGCAGGGACAGATAGCCTCTCTCTAAAGTGGCTCCAGCTAACTATTGTCACAGAGATGGTGAGCTTGATGTCAAAATCTTTTGGACTTCTTGATAGAGAGTAGAAAATGTGGTCTTATTATGTGGAAGTTCTTGTTCAACTAATTCAAAATTTTGATACAGCGTCCACCATGTAAAGCTCAGAAGCAGACAGGCCAGGCAGGCTGGCAAGTTTATTGTCACTAATAAACTAAACTCCTATACCAGATCTAGTTGATAAGCTGAGGATGCCTAAAGCTATCCTATAGCTGGTTTGCCCTGACCTCCCTGACTCCAGACAGTTGGAGGAACTAATAGTATTTCATGTGTTGCTATTTTTGTAACCTGATATGACCTTCCCACTGCCTTCCACCTGGTAAAACTCCAAAAGCCCCTATGTGACTCATCTTTATTATTGCCTCCCATGTGTAAACCTGGACTAACCCATATACCCATCCCAGCCTCTCCATGCCAACCACTTCCTGCTCACTGCTCCTTATCCATGCCTCTGTCACAGCGCTTATTGCAGTGTTTTATAACTGTTTGTCATCTACCACTAGACAAAGAGTACCTTGAATCTAGGATTTTATCTTGTTCATTTTATGTTCCCAGCTTTCTGGCACTTAGCTGACATAGCACTTATGGAATGAATGAATAAACAGTATATATCAGTGATAAGGCTAATGTCACGAAGCTACTGGATATATTAATAATTCCAAATTCCAAATTAATAATTTCAATAAGTTTATCATCCTAAGAGCTTAAGAATGGGGCAAAACAATATTCAGCAAGGTAGGGCATAATGACTCGTGCCTATAATCCTAGCACTCTGGGAGGCTAGGCAGGTGGATTGCCTGAGCAATCCACTCAGGAGTTTGAGACCAGCCTCAGCAAGAGTGAGACCACATCTCTAAAAGTAGGTGGGTGTGTGGCAGGTACCTATCACCCCAGCTGCTCAGGAGGCTGAGGCAAGAGGATCGCTTAAGCCCAAGAGTTGGAGGTTGCTGTGAGCTATGATGCCATAGCACTCTAGCAAGGACAACAAAGTGAGACTGACTCTCAAAAAACAAAAACAATATTCAGCAGAATGGTTTGCAGTTGACCTGGGAAACTGATTCTCATGGGGACAGAAAAAAAGAACAGCAGTCTGAAAATGAAACTAAAGGCCCAAAAGACAGAAAGATGGCCGTGGCCTCTGGTGGTGAGGACTATAGGGGTGGCAAGTAAAACAAATGAAATAAAGGGATTGTAATGGAAGATTCTTAAAGGGGAACTATGGGGAGAAGGTTGCTGTAGAGGCAAGTAAGATGATGGAGTAAGAATTAAAAAGCACTTCCAAGATTCTGACAGTCGTCTTGAGTTGGGCTTGTAAAGGTATTTCTTTCCTATGGTGATAGGATCATTGTTGCTTTTTTTTTTTTTAGACAGAGTCTCACTTTGTCAGCCTGGGTACCTGTAGAGAGATGTGGTGTCATAGTTCACAACGACCTCAAACTCCTGGGCTTAAGTGATCCGCTTGTCTCAGCCTCCCAAGTAACTAGGACTACAGGCTCCTGCAACAACCCCTGAGCTAACTGTTCTATTTTTAGTAGAGACGGGTCTGGTTCTTACTCAAGCTGGTGTCCAACTCCTGAGCTCAAGAGATCCACCCGCCTCTGCCTCCCAGAGTGCTAGGATCATAGGCATGAGCTACCTCGCCAGCCGATGATTACTATTCCCCACCCCCCCACCTCCCACCCACACACAGAGTCTCTCTTTGTCACCCTCGGTAGAGTGCCTTGGCGTCATAACTCACAGCTACCTCAAGCTCTTGGGCTCAAAACATTCTCTTGCCTCAACCTCGCAAGTAGCTGGGACTACAGGCGCTCACCACAACGCCGGCTGTTTTTAGAGATGAGGTTCTGCTCCGGCTCAGACTGGTCTTGGACCTGTGAGCTCAGGCAATCCACCCGCCTCGGCCTCCCAGAGTGCTAGGATTACAGGCGTAAGCCACCGCGCCTTGGTCACTTCTTGTCCCCAGCTTCAGTTCCAGGAACTTGCTACACTGGCAGCTGGCTACTCCTTCCATTTAGGTATGCCGCCACCGTGTGGCGAAAGTATGCAGCTACATGATTCTCTGGCAGGCTCGACGTTTTGCTTCCATGAAAACGGGTAAAATAAAACGTACCCAAACTCATCATGTTTATAGATCCAACTTTAGTGACGTGTAAGTATCATACAGAGATTTCTCTTTACATTAGCTGAGATCAAGCAAAAAGTCCCATACACCACTCATTTCACAATCAAGCCCCTTTTCCCTGCTTATTCCGTCTGTGTTTTCCTCCTTAATAGTCTACAAATTCTTTAGGGTCTGAGGTTTATTTAGCTTTCCTTCCTCCACAGGGCTTTACATATTACAGGTGCTTTTAAAAAGAATCTCTTATGCGAGCACCTGAAGTTCCAGCTGCTGGGGAGGCCTAGGCAAAGGGGATCACTTGACCCCAAGAGTTTGAAATTGCTGTGAGCTATGAGACTACAGCACTCTACCTAGGGCACAGAATACGATCTTTAAAAAAAAATAAAAATAAAAATCTCTGCCTAGAGATATCTTAGATCAATTTTTTTAAAGCTCTAAAACATTTTATCATGTTTTCAGAGAAGTGGGAGTAAAAAGATGTTACCCATAATCCCTTTACCCTAAAATGGTCACTATACACAATTAGCAAACAATTCAAAAGGACTAGACTTGTTCCTGTGGTCTCTGGTCCATATGGACCATCAGCCATATGAAATTGTTGGACATTATATAATGATACAGAAAGAGATTTAGTTCAAGTTAAATGAAAAAATGAAATGCTTTTGGTTTTAAGCATCAGAGAACCCAACTCACATTAGCTTAAATGGAAATGTGCTGGCTCTAGTAATGAAAACTTTAGGGATAGTATGGAGTTGAGACACACAGTGTTTTCAAAGCTTCACTCTCAGGAAGATTCAGCCTTCTTGGTGGCAAGATAACAGCGGGAAAGTGTGTAGATGCCCCAGGGTAAAGCTCTCCTCTTTACTCCTTCTATATCCTTGCCAATTAAACTTGGTCAACCAGCCTAATGCCTGTAGAGCCAGCTCAATCAGGTTTCCTATCTCTTCTTTATTAAATATGACTAATCAAGAGACTCTACAAATTTGAGAAAAACCTTATACATGAAAGACAAAGATAAACAGGGGGAACAAATGACCCCAGAGGGGATAGTGATGATTCAGGAAACATGAAAGAAAAAAAATGCTTTATTATAGGGTGGCACCTGTGGCTCAAGGACTAGGGTGCTGGCCCCATATACTGGGGGTGGTGGTTTCAAGTCTGTCCCTGGCCAAAACTGCGAAAAAAAAAAAAAACTTTTTTATAATAACAGTGACATTTTACGATCACTGCAAGGAAAATAAGATACTTAGTGGGGTAAAAACCTACGTAACAGATACAATGAACACTATTTAAGTGATGGTCACATTTACAGCCCTGACTAAAAAAGCATTTAAAATCTACCCTTGGGCCTGCCATGGTAGTTTGGACCCATAATCCTAGCACTCTGAGAAGTCAAGGTGGTAGGATCCCTTGAGGTCAGGAGTTCAAGACCAGCCTGATCAAGAGCAAGACACCCTCCCACCCCACCCATCTCTACTAAAAATAGAAAAGTTAGCCAGTGCAATGGTATGGGCCTATGGTCTCAGCTACTCAGGAGGCAGAAGGGTGAGCCCAGGAGTTTGAGGTTGCAGTGAGTGAGCTATAATTATGCCAGTGCACCCTAACCAGGGCAACACAGACAGACTCTGTCTCGAAAACAAAAACAAAAAAATCTTTACTACTTAATATTTTGAAACAAACAAACAAAAAAGATACCTAGGTACTCATTCCCTATGGTTTGAATGTTTTCATCTCTCCCTGTAACTTAATCCCTAATGGCACAGTTTTAGGAGGTATAACTATGGTCAGGTCATGAGGGTTCTGCCTTTGTGAATGGGAAAATGCCCTTACAGGCAGGCTTAAGGGAGTCTGTTAGTTCCTTTTGCTCTCTGCAAAGATGCAGATAAGAGGGGCCTTCTACCAAGCAGAGATCCAGTCTTCACCAGATACCTAATCTGCTGGTGACTTGATCATGGACTTGTGTCCATAACTGTGAGAAATAAATTTCTATTATTTATAAATTACCCCATCCAAGGTATTTTGTTATAGCAGCCCAAACAGAATGAGACAATATTTTTATTGTTTTTTTCCTTTGATTTTACTATCCTTTATTTATTTATTCATTTATTTACTTACTTATTTTGCGTAGTTGCCCTCCATAGGACCTTTAGTAACATCTTGAATAAAAATGGCAAACCTGAGCATCCTTGCCTTGCTCCACATCTCAGAAGAAAAGCTTTCAGGTTTTCATTGAATGTTAGTGGTGGACTTTTCAGATCTAGACTTTATTATATTGAGGTATTGGTTTATTCCTTTTTTGTTGAGAATGTGTTATCACTAAAGGATGTTGAATTTTGTGAAATCGTTGTTCTGCATCTATTGAGATGATCAAGTGATTTTTTTTAATGCTTCATTTTGTTAATAGGGTGTATTGTATCAATTGAATTGGGTATGTTGAAACACCTTTCCAACTCAGGGATAAATCTTACTTGATAACTGTGTATAATCCTTTTACTGTTCTGTTGAATTCAGTTAAAAAGAATTTATTGAGGTGAAATTCATGTGACTTAGAATTAACCATCTTAAAGTGAACAGTTCAGTGGCATTTACTAAATTCACCATGTTGTGCAACCACCACCTATATTTAGCTCTAAAAGAATTCCATTACTCCACAATAGAACCTCTTCGCCTTTAAGTTGTTTTTCCCATTTCCTCTCCCCTCAGTCTTTGGCAGTCATCGCTGTTCATGCTGTCTCTATAAATTTATCTATTCTGGATATTTCAAATAAATGGAGGGTTAATATGTAACCCTTTGTTTCTGGCTTCCTTTATTTAGTATAATGTTTTGGAGGTTCATCAGTACTTCATTTCTTTTCATAGCTGTATAATATTCCATTGTTTTATTTGCCAAAGTTTGTTTATCCATTAATCTGGTGGGGGGCATTTAGCTGTTTCCTGTTGGGTATTGTGAATAAAGCTACTAAGAACACATGTATACATGTGTTTTCAATTCTTTTGGTTACTTACCTGGAATTATGAGTCATGTGGTAATTCTGTTTAATTTTTTGAAGAAACACCAAACTGCTTCCAAAGTGGTTTCATTTTGCATTTCTACCAGCAATAGATGAAGGATCCAATTTCTCCATATCCTTGTCAATATTTATTTCCTTTTTTTTAAACAGCTATCTTAGAGAGTGGGATAGTGGGAAGTGGCAACTCATTATGGTTTTAATTTACATTTTTCTAATAATTAGTGATGTTGAGCATATTTTTGTGTTTTTATTGGACATTTGTGTATCTTCTTTGGAGAAATGGCTATTCAAGCCCTTTGCCCATTTTTTCTTAATTGAGTTGTTTGGTTTTATTGCTGTTGAGTTGTAGGAGTTCATTAAATATTCTTAACATAAATCACTTATCTGGTATATGATTTGCAAATATTTTCTCCCATTCTGTGGCTTGCCTTTTCATACTCTTCATAGTGTCCTTTGATATACACTTGAAGTTTTTAATTTTGATAAAGTCCAATTTATCTATTTTTCTTAACCAGAAAATGGAAATAACCCAAACGTCCATCAGCTGATAAAGAGATAAAATGTGGTGTAGAATGGAATGTTATTCAGTCATAAAAGGAATGAAGTACTAATACATGCTACCACATGTATAAACCTTGAAGATGTTGTGCTAAGTTAAATAAGCCAGACACAAAAGGAGAAATATTGGATAATTCCACTTATGTAAGGTACCTAGAATCATCATAATCGTAAGAACAGAAAATGGAATAGTGGTTACCTAGAGTAGAAGGGTGGGGGAGGTAGGCAGTTATTATTTAATCCATAGAGAGTTTCTGTTTGGAATGAAGAAAAAAATTCTAGAAATGGATAGTGGTCACTGTGAATGTATCTAAAGCCACTGAACTGTATACTTTAAAATGGTTAAAGTAGAAATTTTTCTGTTATCGAAAAAAAATAGAATTTTACCACAATAATAAAAAAAAAGAAAGAAACCTGGTCTAGCTATATTCACATGAGATAAGATAAGATTTAGGCAATAAAGCATTAGAGAGGACCACTTCATTCTGACAAAGGTTCAAGTCACCAAGAAAAATTAACATTTTCAAATGCATATGTACTAATAATATTGCCTTGACATGTATAAAGCTAAAGTTGTCAGAACCACAGACAGAAAGTCACAATGTTGGTGGAATATTTGAACAAAAGTATCTCAACAATTGATAGAAAAATCAGTCAAAAATTCTCTTTTATATTGGGACCAGAAGACACAAAGATGTTCATAACATCATTACGAGTATTCATAATAGCACTGAATTAGAACTGACCTAAAAAATATATGTCAATAATTGAAGGGATAACTATATTGTATTAGATTCATCAAATTCATTAGATTCATTAAATACTGCACAGCAATGAAAAGTAAGAAACTACAGCTATGTGCAACAACATGGATGAATTTCAAAACACAATATTGACTGAGAAAATAAGGCCAGACATGAAATAATACATACTATATCATTCCATTTACGTGAAGTTTAAAAATAAGCAAACTAAATTACATGTGTAGAGAAGCACATTTATATGGTAACATTTAAAAAAAAAATAATAACAAAGTTATTTCCATAAAAATAGGAATTGTGGATATTTCTTTTCTTTTTTTTTTTTTTTTGAGACAGAGCCTCAAGCTATCCTCCTGGGTAGAGTGCTATGGCATCACAGCTCACAGCAACCTCCAACTCCTGGGCTCAAGCGAGTCTCCTGCCTCAGCCTCCCAAGTAGCTGGGACTACAGGCACCCACCACAACGCCTGCCCATTTTTTTGGTTGCAGCCATCATTGTTGTTTGGTGGGCCCGGGCTGGGGATTCAAACCCGCCACCTTAAGTGTATGTGGCTGGCACCTTAGCTGCTTGAGCCACAGGTGCCGAGCCAAAAATCAGAATTGTGTATATTTCTAAGAGGGAAGGGGATCATCAGAATTGGAAAGAAGTGGCAATTTTTAATGCAGACTTCAAGAATTTTGACGAAATTTTATTATATGGCCTGGATGGTGGTTATATGGGTGTTTAGTTTATAATAATTCATTAAGATACAGATTTGTGTATATGTACTTTTCTGTATATGTGTTCTATTTCACAATTTTTTAAGTTTTTTAATTACCTAGTGGAACACATCTTCAAAGTTCTGTGGGAAAATAATTTTAAACCAAAAAAGAAAATAATTTTAAACCTAGAAATCTATACCTAGCTAGTAAACCTAGCTATAAACATTGAGGATAACCAAAGACCATTCTTACAACTTTAATGATTCAGAGAGCTTATGTATTATTTTCCCTTTCTAAAGAGATAATTGAAGGCATTGGCCAGTAAATCAAGTGTAAAGAATATGTAGGAAATGAGAATTAACAGAACCAACCTTGCTAATATGAAAAAAGAAACTCCAGAATGACAGCTTGCCGTGGAGCTTGAAACAAATCTGCCCAAATGATAAGATGCAGTCCACAGTTCCCAAAAGGTATTCTTAAGAATTCTAGAACAGACTGAGAAATTTTAGAATAAAATAGAAACTAGCAGATAACAGTGTTTAATGAAAAAAGCTTTTACCTTCTCCCAATAGGTAGAAAAAAATAAAAATTCCAAGAAGACAGAAATATTATGATCCAAATTTGAGGTACATTAAAATGTGGTATGAATTTGAGTAACCATGGTAGTTTAAAACAAGAGACTCTATTTTACAATTTTCTAGGAACATTATCCTTTGAGAGGTCCAGGGTCATAACATTATAAGTATAGAAGAAAATGTAATAATATGTTATAACAATGTAATATTATTTATTCGTTTTTAACTTGTATCATCAACCTATAGACCACGTATGGGGATTCAATTATGATTTATGTACAGAATGTACATTTTGTCATCCAGGACAATTTAGATACAAGAGCGGAGCTCACAGAAAGTAGGAGGTAAAAGTAGGAGAGATGGACTCCAGGGCAGGGGAAGAGCCAAGCAACAGTGGTGAACACTGACAGAAAAGAAAAGCAAACAGTTTAACAATAGAATCTAAATTTGTGAGAG
This sequence comes from Otolemur garnettii, assembly GCF_000181295.1. Lineage (NCBI taxonomy): Eukaryota > Metazoa > Chordata > Mammalia > Primates > Galagidae > Otolemur > Otolemur garnettii. The sequence continues at coordinate 53,693,821 of NW_003852397.1, forward strand.
TAACCAATGGAAAATAAATGATACAACTATGAAAAAGTGAAGGTAAGAAAAAGAAAAGGAGAAAGGGGGTGGAGTAAACTAGCTAAATCCTTTTTAATCATAACAGGCAATACATAAACACCAGAGTTGACAAATCAATAATTAGCAATATAGAGAGATGTAGATGAAACCAAAAGACTATATAAAATCAAAGGTTACAAATGGTTGTTACTAGCGGTAGCAATAAGAGAAAGGAGATGAAGGTAAGGACAGCCAAGGTCTTTATTATGTCTTTTGGCACACTCTGATTTTTTTTTTAAAACCACTGACAGACTTAAGTATGCAGATTAAAAGGGAGTATTTGGTGACGACATCTCTTTCTCTGTGTACACTTGCTGTGAATATGTTCATGCCTGCTGCCTGGCACCATTCATTAAGTAGGCCCCTGTTGCCAGGGAAACCAGTTCTTCTCTGATAACGAAGATAATGATGAGGCCTGCTGTTCACCAAACAACCTTCCTCACGAGCTACGCCAACGCCATCCTAAACGATCTCGAGCCTCAGTGTCCTGCTGTCAGCTACAGGAAGCTTATGCTTGCTTTCTCTCACTTCCCTCTTTGTCACCTGTGCCACTGGCTGGGGGGCTACACCAGTCAGCAGTGACCTGCTGCCCTTGCTTTGTTATAAGCAAACCTGCTCATGAGAAATGAATAGCAGTTGTTTTATGAAAGATACACATCACAACACACAGAATGGCATCAATACCACATTTCTTTTTCCATACTTACTTCATTGACTGCAGGACAGACGGAGAGCAAGGAAAGAATTTTCTTTATGTTTTTAAATACTAATTATGTTGAAGTATAAATATACAGTAATTTTAATAGATCTTAAACATACAGTTTAATGAATTTTGACAAATATATTTGGGGAGCTGACATTGCCGCCAAGACATTAATATAAACACTTCCATCAACCCAGAAAGTTCCTTCCTGGACCTGTCTGGTTAGTAATGCCTCCACACCCCAACAGCTCCCATCTTGGATTCCACTCCAACCTCCCTCCCCAACCCCTGCCCTGATTTCTGTCACCATTGTTTGGATTCTTCTGTTGTAGATCTTCATAAAACCAGTATGCTTCCTTGGTGTCTGGTTTCTTTCCCTCCGAATAGTGTTTTTGACATTCATCCATATTGTTTTGTGTGTCAGTGTTTGTTCCAGATTAGTGTTCCATTTTATGGATATAACACATTTTGTTTAGCCGTTTCTTATTGACAGACTTTTGGTTTGTTCCCGATTTTTGGCTATTACCCCCCAAAAGCTGCTATGAACATTTTTAAACACTGAATATCTGTGGACATGTTTTCATTCCTCTTGAGTAAATATCTAGTAATAAAACTGCTCAAAGGATAAGTTTATGTTTAACTTTACAGAGCACTTAACCTTTACAGAGCACTTAACCTCAATTCCTTTTAAAAATTGTGATAAAATACACATAATATAAATTTTACCATCCTTTTTTTAAACTATACAGTTTAGTGGCATTGAGTACATTCACATTATTGTGCAGCCATTACCAGGTCCATCCATCTCCAGATCTCTTTTTATTTCACAATATTGAAACTCTGTACCCATTAAACAATAACACACATGACTCCCTATGTGTAAGCCCCTGGTAACCACTATTCTATTTTCTGTCTCTATAAATTTGACTACTGTAGATACCTTCAGATAAATGGAATCAAACAGTATTTGGGTTTTTTGTGACCAGCTTATTTCACTTAACATATGGTCTGTAATAAGTTCTCAAACTTGTCCTAGAAAAAGTGTTACATACCTCAGTGGTAAATATCACTACAGTCACCTTTGAAGTACTCCTCTTGGGAAGTTAAGCGCCAATGCCAGCACCTAGTCTACCTTTCAAAGCAATGTTGAAATTCTTTTTTGAGAATGGTCATCAGGCTCGGCGCCTGTGGCTCAAGAGACTAAGGCACCAGCCACATACACCTGAGCTGGCAGGTTCGAATCCAGCCTGGGCCCGCCAAACAACAATGACGGCTGCAACCAAAAAACAGCCGGGGGTTGTAGCGGGTGCCTGTAATCCCAGCTACTTGGGAGGCGGAGGCAGGAGACTGGCATGAGCCCAGGAGTTAGAGGTTGCTGTGAGCTGTGATGCCACAGCACTCTACCCAGGGTGACAGCTTAAGGCTCTGTCTCAAAAAAAAAAAAAAAAAGAAAAGAAAAGAAAAGAAAGAGAATGGTCATCAGAGCTGCTGCCATGGTATTATCCTTGATGTTCTGAATATCATCAATGTCTTCCTTTCAATATTTCCTTTATCTTCAGGTAAAAAGAAAAGCCTTTAGGGGCCAAGATAGGGTGAGTAGGGAGGGTGTTCCAATATACTTATTTGTTTACTGTCTAAAAACTCCTTCACCGGCTTGGCGCCTGTAGCTCAAACCGCTAAGCCGCCAGCCACATACACCTGAGCTGGCGTGTTCAAATTCAGCCCGGGGCCAGCCAAACAACAGTGACCGCTGCAACCAAAAAATAGGCGGGCATTGTGGTGGGCACCTGTAGTCCCAGCTACTTGGGAGGCGGAGGCAGGAAAATGGCTTGAGCCCAGGAGTTGGAGGTTGCTGTGTGCCTTGATGCCACGGCACTCTACCCAGGGCGTCAGCTTGAGGCTTTGTCTCAAAAAAAACTCCTGGGCGGTGCCTGTGGCTCAAAAGGGTAGGGCGCTGGCCCCATATGCGGAGATGGCGGGTTCAAACCCAGCCCCAGGCCAAAAACGGAAAAAAAAAAAAAAAAAACCCTCCTTCACTGACAGTGCTGTGTGAACTGGCACATTATCATGATGCAATAGCCATACCTTCCTCATGCCAAGATTTTCAGTTAAGATTTTCTCTCTTGATGTTTAATTGATCTGCTACACTTCTCACAGCTGACCGATTTGACACACAATTTGACAAATTTTTGCAATGTTTTTGTCAGTTTTGCTCATTACTGGTTGCCCTGATCTCTCTTCATTAGTGACACCTGCTCTTCCTTCAGAAAAACACTTAATCCATCTGAACACTACCCCACGATGACACAATCCCCACAACACTACCCCACGATGTCACTTCTCCACTCCACTCTTGCTAAGTCACACCCAGAAAGCCTTGAGCAAGTGGACTTGTGGTGGTTGGGGTACATTTTGGTTTTTTACATTTTAGGGAGACGGGGAATACAGGTGAAGTCATAAATCAATGTGTGGAAAACATACATTGGTTTGCCCCCAAAAGGTGGGACATCTGGGCTCAGTGCCCGTACAGTGGTTACAACGCCAGCCACATACACTGAAGCTAGTGGGTTCAAACCCGGCCCAGGCCAGCTAAAACATCACTGACAACTGCAACAAAAAATAGCTGGGTGTTGTGGCGGGCACCTATAGTCCCAGCTACTTGGGAGGCTGAGGCAAGAGAATCGCGTTAAGCCCAAGAGTTTGAGGTTGCTGGGAGCTGTGATGCCATAGTACTCTATTGAGGGTGACACAGTGAGACTCTGTCTCAAAAAATAAATAAATAAATAAATAAGGTGGGACATCTGGAAGTGGGGGAACAGCTTACTTCAGCTGATAATCGGCTGAAAGCTCGGCCCTGTCTAGAAGACCAGGAGTCAGTGAAAAGTAACACTTAAGATAAAGGGTCTACTATTTAGAAACAGAGTACCTGACAGACTCAAGTAGTTTGTTGTGTATATTAAGAACCTGCTGGTAGGTCCTGAATAGCCTTAGGCCTATTAGTGAGTCACAAAGGATATCTTTAAGAAGGGAGGGAGCCTGATGAGGCAAGTCTGATCTCCTTTCCCACGGCTTGCAGCTCAGTTTTGGGTGTCCTCTTGGCCAGTCAGTTGCTGAGGGGGGAGCCTTAAGATTTTATTTTACTTCATGCTCCTGATCTGTTAGCCTCACTGTATCTGAATAATAAAATCTGTATGTAAAAACACCCCTTCATCAACCCAAACTTCCCAGCCAAAACGTAAAAAAACTGGACAAATAGTTAACTGCAAGTTAGCTCTTCCAAAGGAAAAAAAAATCAGTAAAAAGACTAACACCTCTAAATAACCTGGAAAATTCTGTGAAGTATATGAAGTATAGATTCCAAAATGTAGCATTAAAAAACTATACCATCAAACACACACACACACATAACTATATCATCTTTGTTCACTTCTAGAAAAAGTTACTTTATTTATCCTGAGAGCCATGAGAAAAAATCAATTGGAGTGATAGGAGAATTTTCCATTTATTTAGTTCTTTTAAGAGATGGAGTCTTGCTCTGTCACTCAGGCTGGAGTGCAGTGGCACTATCATAGCTTACTGCCGCTTTGTATTCCTGGTCTCAAAAGATACTTGCCCCTCAGACTCCTAAGTAGCTGGGGCTACAAGCATGCCACCATGTCCAGCAAAAATTTTTTAGGGGGGGTTGGGGGGGGGTCTTGCTATGTTGCCCAGTCTCAGACTTCAGGCCTCAAGGAATCTTCCTACCTCAGCCTCCTTGGTAGCTGGGATTATAGGATTAAGCCACCATGCCTAGCCAATTCTTTAATTTCTTTCAACAATGCTATTGTAAATGAAATTTTTTTTCACAACGATAGAAGAATTTAATAACACATGTAATGCTTTTCCCTCCATTTGCACTATCATAAATTACAAAGTATTATTCACTTCACAAAATAAAAGCATTTCCAGATAATTTTTTGACAGTATCAAGAAGTATAAAAGCTGGCTCGACGCCTATAGCTCAACCGGCTAAGGC
>NW_003852397.1:53698810-53710300 GCF_000181295.1 Otolemur garnettii
GGCTCTGTCTCAAAAAAAAAAAAAAAAAAAAAGAAGTATAGAAGCTACAACAAACGAATCTGTACAGTTGGTAGAGAAGATCATAGCAGAAACCAGGCCAAGCGGTTTTGACCCCCATGTGCTGCAGAATCCATTGGCATAGCCCTTGGGTCCATCCAGGACAGTGGTCATACTCTGCCCCTCCTGACAGCTTCACTTGACACACCACCATTCATTCTCTTATGGTCACTTCAAAACAAGACTGGTGAGCAATTACATGAATTATCTCAGACAATCAGAGGAAATGACACTGTAGTTGTATTTTTTAAAAAAATCTAGATTTTCAGTTTTGGATGTTTTAAATATTTCACTTATGTTACAAAATATAGAAATCGTGGTGTAAGAGCTCATGCTAAGATAAATACAATCAAGAGGATGGAAGTTAGTTAAGAAAATCATATTAGATTACTATGCATACAGAGCTACTTTGATTTAGGAATAAATATTTGGTAAAAATCAATTTTATTCACTCTCACTTTTTAAAATAGGCTTGCTTACAAAACAAAAAGGAAAAAAAAATCAGCAATTATTCTGCAGATTTGCTGTTCACCAATACAGAAATGTGGCAAAAATAACCTGCCATTAACGGATTAATTCAGAGGGTTTGGCTGAAAAGAAAAGAGGAAAAGTGCTAACTTTTTACATGGCTCAGATACATCCAGTGTCCTCAAATCATTTTTGTAAAGCCACCACATTCTGTGATATGAATGATATGGAGAAATTCTGGCCAATTACAAAACATACTTTGGGAAGTCACAAAATTTTTATGGAAAGAAAATGTGTGGATGTTTCAGACCATCCTATGATTGCTATAAACACACCATACAATAGCAGAATGCCAGTGCTTAAGAGCAAGAGCCATCAAAAGCAAGAATTCCTGGGGCAAGGAAAATTTCATGGGGAAGCATTGATGAGGACAGAGGTATGTCAAGATAATACTGCATTCATGTCAACATTTATAGGGCATTGAGCAAGAATGTGGGACAGGGTACACAAGGTAATAATCAATGCACTGAGGGCCAGGGCAGTGGCTCACACCTGTAATCCTAGCACTCTGGGAGGCCAAGGTGTGTGGACCTTAAAGTTGTGTGTCTTCTCATAGTTGAAGTGGTTGTCATTGTGTGTGAGGACTGCCCTTCAAACCAGGGAGGAGATCTGTGAACAGGCAAAGAATTTGAGAGGTAGCCAGAGAAAGCCACCTTCGACTTCACCCCCAGTACAATGGCCAGCATCTCTTGGAGTTCCAAGAGATGGACTTCCAAAGCACGGCACACTTTTTCTCATTTTCCAGCCATAGTTCCTGGGAGAACATTGTGTCCAGATCCCAGATCTTTCTAGTTTCCCCTGTGGAACCTGGGGAACTGTGTGCCACCATCAGTGCTTTCCAACCGCAGCTAATGTCCTGAAACTGTTTTCTTAATTTCATTTTCGGTTCTCTCATTGTTACTCTGTAGAAATATAATTGATTTTTGTATATTGAATTTATATCCTGCAAACATAAAGAACTTGTTTACTAGTTGTAATAATTTTTAGGGAATTCCTTAAAATTTTTTATACATATAGGTATGTCATCTTAGAATACAGTTTTACTTTTTCCTTTCTAATCTGAATGACTTTTATTTCTTTTTATTGCCTAAATGCGTACTTGCCCTGGCTAGAACCACCACTTAGTAGAAGTAATGAAAGTGGACATTCCTCTCTTATTCTTGATGTTAAGGGCAAAACATTCAATCTTTCACCATAATATTAAGTTGTAGGTTTTTCGCAGATATCCTTTATCATGTTGAGAAGGTTCTCTTTTATTTTCTTTTATTCTGAGTTTGTGTTTTATCATGAAAGGGTATTGGATTTTGTCAAATATTTTTTCTATATCATGTGGTCTTTGTTTTTTATTCTATTGATACAGTATATAACATTGATTTTCAGATGATAAACCAACCTTACATTCCTGAATTAGATCCCACTTGGTCACAGAGCCTAATTCCTTTTATATGATGCTGGATTCAGTTTAACAGGATTCAGATGAAGATTTCTGTATCTATATTGATGTGAGATATTGATCACTAGTTTTGTTTTCTTTTAATGTCTCTGGGTAAAATTGACTTCCAAGTATTAAAAGTTGGGAAGTGTTCCCTCTTCTATTTTTTGGAAGATTTTGGGAAGAATTAGTATTAATTCTTTAAATGAATGGTAGAATTGAGTAGTGAAGCCATCTCAACCTGGGCTTTTCCTTGTGGGTAGTTTTTGGCTACTAATTCAATCTCTTTGTTATCGATTCAAATTGTCTATTTCTTCTTGGGTCAATTTTGGTAGTTTATGCTTTCAAGTAATGTCCATTTCATCTAAGTTATCTAACTTACTGGCATATAATTTTTCATAGTATTTTTTTACAGTACTTTTTATTTATATAAGTAAAGTCCCTCTCTCATTTCTGATTTTAGTTATTTTAGTCTTCTCTCTTTGTCTTGGTCAATCTATCTGAAGGTTTCTAATCAGCTTTCTCCTAGATTAACAGATAAATAAATTCTGAAAAAAAAGTAATAACACTAGGAAGATATCTGTAACTTACTCACAAAGGACAAATATCTCTTATACTATATAAAGAGTTGCAAAAAATTTTAAATGCCAACTGCCAACTATAAAAATAGGCAAAAGATGTGAACAGTTCACAGAAATATAAATAATCCTTAAGCATATCAAAATATCAATCTTATTCATAATAAGAAAAACACAAAGTAAAACTACATAGAAATACCATTCGTTAACCATCATAGAGAAAAATATCCAAAAGTTTTACAACTTTTGTTCTTGGTAAGACTGTGGGGAAACAAGTACACATACATTAGTAGTGAGAATGCAAAATAGAGCAATTATAAGATAGGAAAATTTGGTAATATCTAGGAAAATAGCAAATACATTTATGCTTTGACCCAGGAGTTCCTCTTCTAGCAATCTACCTCGAAGTTTCACAGCAAATTATGAAATGACCTATGCATAAATTGATTCACGAGTGAACTCTTTGTAAAAACAAAAGACTAGAAACAATTCAAAGGAATAGCTGAATAAACTAGGTATATTCACACAAAGGAACACCACATAGTATGCAGTATTAAATAAGTGAAGAAGATCTCTTTATAACAAGTTATTATGATCTCCAGGATATATTGTTTGTTTGTATTGTTCATGTAAAGCACCAAAGAGAGTTTATGTTATGCTATTTTAGTGTCAAGTCCCTTTCAGACTCCCATTTTTTGTGCAAGGAGTTGAGATAAAGTCCATGCCTTCATAGAGCATGAATAAGGAATTGGCTTTACTGGGGGAAACTCACAAAACCAGGGTCAGTAAACACAACCTTCCAGTCTAACATCCCATAGACAGGTGTGACAGGGCCAATGCATCTGCTGGACACAGTTTTTTTCTATTTCAACAGAGGAATTCCTTTCCACTTGGATCCTTTTTCTATAGGAAAAGTGATACAAGGGCCACATCAATGGCAGAGTAAACAGGCTGTTTGATGTTAAGCTGGGACTGGAGGTGATAGTTATTCATAAGAGTTGTCTGGGAGAGTCAGCCACCTTATACCTGGGGACCTTAAATCCCATGGTATTTCTACAAGCCCTTGATAAGGGAAGGAAGCTACTGATGCAATGAGAAATTGAGTTTAGGGTCGAGTGTGGTGGCTCACACCTGTAAACCCAGAACTCTGGGAGGCCAAGGTGGGTGGATTGCCTGAGCTCACAGGTTTGAGACCAGCTTGAGCCAGAGCGAGACCTCATCTCTAAAAGTAGCCCAGTGTTGTAGCAGAAGCTTGTAGTCCCAGCTACTCTGGAGGCTGAGGCAAGAGAACCGCTTGAGCTCAAGAGTTTGAGGTTGCTGTGAGCTATGATGCCATAGCACTCTACCAAGGGCAACAAAGTAAGACTGTCTCCAAAAAAAAAAAAGGAAAGAAAGAAAAAAAATTGAGTTTAGGAGCTGTGTAGTAAAGAATTCAACCTTATTCAAAAAAAGAGGTCATAGCTCAGTGCCTGTAACACAGTGGTCACGGCACTAGCCACACACACCAAGGCTGGCAGGTTCAAACCCGGTCCGGGCCAGCTAGACAACAACAGCTGCAACAACAACAAAAAATAGTGTTGTGGTGGGCACCTGTAGTCCCAGGTACTTGGGAAGCTGAAGCAAGAGAATCACTTAAGCCCAAGAGTTTGAGGTTGCTGTGAGCTGCGATGCCACGGCACTCTACTGAGGGCAACATAGTGAGATTCTGTCTCAAAAAAAAAAAAAAAGACATTAGGCTTTTACCCTTGGTTTCTGTCAAGTAATTTCTAAGCTCTGGAATATTGTGCCTGATAGGATCATTTTAGTTTATTTGGAACTTTGGACCATACCCAATATGGTTTAGAGAGTGGGCTGACCATACCAGAAAGACCAACAATGTGATTTACACTGGAGACTTTGGGTCATAACCAAAGGGACTGGAAGCTGGAGACTGAAGTCAGTCACCTGGGCAATCAATCATATCTACATAATGGAGCCCCAGTAAAAACTTTGAATATTGAGACTCAGGTGATCCTCCCTGCCTGATAATACTCTGTGTGTATGGTCCCACATTAATGCCAGGAAAGTAACACAACCAGACTCCATGTTTGGTAAAAGGTCCTTTTTGTACTTTCCCAAACTCTGCTCTGTTGTGCTTTTTATCCTGGACTGATTTTAATCTGTATACTTTTCCTATAATAAACTATAATCATACGACCTTTCAGTGAGTTCCATGAGTCTTTTTAACAAATTACTAAACATGAGTGTAGTTTGGGGAGCCCCCTGAACTTGCACTTGTGCGAGAAGTATGAGCAGTCTCGTGTGGATGTTGTTCCCTCTAATTTTGCAGTTGGCCCACTCTTCACAGGTGCCATCATCCCCTTAAGGAAAAGGATAAAAGTCTAGCTAATTCATTCTCTGGACAATCCAGGAGAACCCATAATTAATTTTAGCCAGTCCAGCACCCTACTTAACAAAGAAAAACTGGAAATGAGACTTACTATACAGTTTTTTCTTGAGAAGCAATACTTCTTTACATATATACACACATATATAATTAAATACAAAATAAAAGCAATCTAAACTGGATTAAAAATAAAACAAATAAACCTAAGTAACTATAAAGTTGGTGAAATAACCATATACACAAAAATAATTATTTTAATTGGCTTTAAAGCACAGTATTTTGACTACACAAAAATATTGGATATATTATAAAGACAACTGAACTATATAGAAATCTGAATTTCATTTGGTAATCTGTTAGTAGTATAATTAAATTATTTTAAACACTTTAAAAATATTGTTATTTGATAATATTTTGATTATAGGAAAAAACTAAAAAGTTATTATGATAATACTTTAAAAACAAATATTTCGAGTATAAAGAAAAAGAAATATAAGTACAAAATCAAAGAAGTTAAGTAAAATTTCTATGTTAAATTGGGAATGCCAATGTGGCCTTATTTTTTTTCATTGAAATAATGTATTTCTCATCTGAGAAACAAGGTGAGTAAAAAAAGAAAAGAAAAAATACATATATCTTAGCTCTGCATACTGGAAAGTCCTAGAATCAATGACAACATATGAAAAACAAGCAACATTAACATTCTAAGTGTGGTCTATTAACTAGCATTCTCTGTTTCAAGGAAGTGGGGCTCCCTACCAAGGATTAAGTAGGTATGTAGAGCTGAGACTGAAATATCTTGCCCAGAAATGAATGGACCTAATGAGGTCATGACAAAAGATACAGGAAGAAACTGAGAAAAAGCTCCCAAGTCAGGTGAGGTGGTGTGTGCCTGTAGCATCAGCTATTTGTGAAGCTGAGGCAAGAGGATCACTTGAGGCCAGTTTGGGGCTGTAGTGTACCATGACGACACTTGTAATAGCCCCTGCACTCCAGGCTGGAAAACATAGAGAAAGCCCCTGTCTAAAAAAGAATTTTTTTTTAAAAAAAGCTCCCAGTAATCAAAAATGAAGTAACATAAGTAATAAGCACCAGAAAGAATAATGACTGCAAACTGAAATAATTAAAAATATGAAAGTCCATATGTTTATAAATATGAGCTTTTATTAAAAAGTCCACAAGTTGGGTGGCACCTGTGGCTCAAAAGAGTAGGGTGCCAACCCCATATGCTGGAGGTGGTGGGTTCAAACCCAGCCCCAGCCAGGAGAAAAAAAAAAAGGTCCACAAGTAAAAAACAGGAGAGAGACACTAAATCCAAACACTGAAAATTAGTAATTAAAGGGAAATAATTCAGCATTTATTCTTCCTCCAACAATTATTTAATGAAAGCTGAATTAAGACCAGGCACTGGTCTGGGCATTGGAAATTCAGCAGTAAAGCAAAATAAATTTCCGTATGGATCCTGTCTGTGACTCTTTCACATGTATACTTCAAACAATATTTCAAGGTAACCAAAGAGTCCTAGGTAATGAGAAAAAGTTCAACTTTACAGAAAAATGTCAGCTAATAAAAAAGTGTGGAAAGAATGATAAAGTTAGAAAAATAACTATATTGCAAATCCTAATGAAACAACAGCCCCAGACAAAAATAACCAATGGAGGAAAAAACCTCTAGGCAAAAAAAACCTGACAAGAATCCTGTAACTAGCACATCGGGCTGTGAACCTACTGACCAATCTCATCATCACTAAAGCATGGCTGACCACAGAATAGATGATCCTGATGTGAGGCAATAAGAAGTACAAAGGAACACCTTTTCAGTATTCTAGCCACATTATTAAACCCGAATCTAATCAAGCCTTTAGAATTAACTTCAAGATTATATGAGATATGGAGGATCGAGGAATTAATTAAATAATATAGCAAGGAAGAAAATTAATACATCTAAAATTTGGCACATCCTACCCAACTGACCTGGTTTCTTCAACAACACAATGGCATGAAAAAAAAATGGGGAATCAACAGAGGGAACCCTCTGTATTAAATGAATTTAAATGACACAATGACCAAAAATGATGTGTAGACCTTATTTGGATCCTGATTTAAAGAAACTAACTGTAAAAAGTCATATTTTTTAGAACAATTTGTGAAATTTGAATATCAGCTAGGCATTAGCTTTTGCCAAAAAATTAAGAAGCGTGACAATAGCATTGTAATTATGGAAGACTGTAATTAATAAGGTTATACTGCTTTATAGAGATAAAATAAGACCTTAAGTGTTGAAGGAGTTATCTCAGTGGCACAATATGGCATATACATGAGTCAAATAAGAATTCAAGACAATAAAAGGCACAATATAGGCCTTAGAAATTTATTTTATATTGATAATGGGTTTGATGTACAATGAGGATAGGTTAATTACTAAACAAAGTGTAAAAATATTCAAGTCAAGGATATGGAAATATAATCTAATGAAAAAAAGAATAAGAAAATAGAAGAATGAATTTAAAAAGTAGAAATCAATAAATTAGGGCGGCACATGTGGCTCAAAGGGGTAAGGCACCAGTCCCATATGCCGGAGGTGGTGGATTCAAACCCAGCCCCAGCCAAAAAAAAAGAAATCAATAAATTAGAAAATAACACTAATACATAAAGATATAATGTATAAAACTAATGACGGCATAACAAAGGATATAGGAAGAGACTCAAAAAAAGCTTTGAAGCCAGGCAAGAGGGTGCATACTTGTAGCCCCAACTACTCTTTGAAAGGGACAAAGAAAAAAAGAACATCTGTAGTGAAGGTAATGAAAAAAAGAAAGTCCAAACATTAGGAATGAGAGAGGGAATATAAACAGAGATATAGGAAAAACAAGAAAATCAAAAATGGATATATGTAAACATCTCATTTAATTAATTAATTAATTAGAGACAGAGTCTCACTTTGTTGCCCCCTGGTAGAGCTCCACGGCATTACAGCAACCTCAAACTCTTGGGTGTAAGTGATTCTCTTGCCTCAGCTTCCCAAGTAGCTGGGACCACAAGAGCCCGCCACAACACCTGGCTATTTTTTTTAAGAGATGGGGTCTCGCTCTGGCTCAGGCTGGTCTTGAACTCCTGAGCTCAGTGCAATCCACTCACCTCTGCCTCCCAGAGTGCTAGGATTATAGATGTGAGCCACCGGGCCTGGCAATTTTTTTTTTATTTTATTTTTAGTAGAGACCAGGTCTAGCTTTTTTTTTTTTGAGACAAAGCCTCAAGCTGTCCCCATGGGTAGAGTGCCGTGGCATTACAGCTCACAGCAACCTCCAACTCCTGGGCTCAAGCGAGTCTCCTGCCTCTGCCTCCCAAGTAGCTGGGACCACAGGCGCCCGCCACAACGCCTGGCTATTTTTTTTGGTTGCAGCCGTCATTGTTGTTTGGCAGGTCCGGGCTGGGGATTCGAACCCGCCACCTCAGGTGTATGTGGCTGGCGCCTTAGCCGGTTGAGCTATAGGCGCCGAGCCCAGGTCTAGCTTTTGCTCAGGATGGTCTGGAACTCCTGAGTCCCCAAAACTGCTAAGATTATAGCATGAGCCACCATGCCCAGCCTACAGTAGATTATTATAAACTATTGTTGCCCTACTGATCTATCGCACACCAGTGCTTATTTCTTCTATCAGACCATGCATTTGTACCCAGTAATCAAACTTTCTTCATCCCTCTTTCCCCTCTATCCTTCTCAACCTCTAATAACCACCAATCTACTCACTATCTTCACAAGATCCATGATTTTTAGCTCTCAAACATGAGTGAGAATATTCAATATTTGTCTCTCTGTGGTTGCTTATTTCATTAAATATAATGACCTTCAGTTACATTCATGTTGGTGAAAATGACAGGATTTCGTTTTTATGGATTAATAATATTCCATTATGTGTATGTACCACATCTTCTTTATCCATTCATCTGTCAATAGGCGCTTAGGTGGAGTCCATATTTGGACAATTGTGACTATTGCTGCAATAAATACAGGGGTACAATGTCCATGTATTGATTTCCCTTCTTTTGGATATGTGCCCAGTAGTGGAATTACTGGAACATAGTTTGTTTTTTTGAAGAATCTCCATACTGTTCCCCTTAGTGACTGTACTAATTTACATTCCCACTAACAGTGTATGAGAATTCTCCTTTCTCCACATCCTTACCAGCATTCGTTTATTGCATATCTTTTTTTTTTTTTTTTACGACAGGGTCTCATTCTATTGCACAGGCTAGAGTCAATGGCATCATCATAGCTCACAGCAACCTCAAACTCCTAGGATCAAGGAATCCTCCTGCCTTAGCCTTCTGAGTAGCTGAGACTATAGGCATGGCCAACATGCCTGGCTAATTTTTCTATTTTTTGTAGAGACATAGTCTTGCTATTTTACCCAGGCTGGTCTCATACTCCTCGCCTCAAATGATCCTCCCAAAGTACTAGGATTACAGGTACAAAACACTGTGCCCAGCCCGTCTTTTTGATAAAAGCCACTTTAACTGAGGAGAGATGATTTGTCATTGTTGTTTTGATTGGCATTTCTCTGATGATTAGTGATATTGAGTACTTCTTCATGTACTTATTGCCCATTTGTATGTCTTCTTTTGAGAAGTCTATTCAGATCTTGTGCCCATCTTTAATTGAATTATTTGGTTTTTTTGAGCTCCTTATATTATATATTCTGGTTATTAATCTCTTGTCAGATGGATGGTTTGCAAATATTTTCTTCTCTTCTGTGGGTTGTCTCTTTACTTTATTGTTTTCTTTGCTATGCAGAAGCTTTTTAGCCTGATGTTACCACATTTGTCTAGTTTTGCTTTGGTTGCCTGTGCTTTTGAGGTTTTACACATGAAAAAAATCTTTGTCCCAAATAGCTGGGCATTGTGGTGGGCGCCTGTAGTTCCAGCCACTTGAGAGGCTGAGGCAACAGAATCACCCAGGAGTTGGAGGTTGCTGTGAGCTGTGTGACGCCACAGCACTCTATGGAAGGCAATAAAGTGAGACTCTGTCTCTTTAAAAAAAAAAAAATCTTTGCCATTGGTTCTAGAGCATTTTTCAATGTTTTCTAGAACATTGGTTTTAGAGCATTTTTCCAATGTTTTCACCTAATACTTGCATAGTTTCACATCTTAGATTTAAATTTTTAATCAATTTTGATTTGACTTTTCTGTATGGTGAGAATTATGGATCTAGTTTCATTCTTCTGCAAATGAAGAGAGTGTTCATTCCCCTTGTATGTTCTTGGCACCTTTGTCAAAGATGGTTGGCTGGATGGATTTATATCTAGGTTCTCTATTCTGTTCCAATTGTGTTTCTGTTTTTATGCCAGTGCCACGACGATTTGGTTACTATAGATTTGTAGTCAATTTTAAAGTCAGGTATTGTGATGTCTCTAGCTTTGTCCTTTTGCTTAGGATTGCTTGGCTGTTCAGTCTTTTGAGGTTCCATACACATTTTAGCACTTTTTTTCTATTTCTGTGAATAATGTCATTGCTATTTTAATAGGGATTGCATGGAATCTTTAGATTGATTGGAATAGTATGGTCATTTTAAAAATATTAATTCTTCTAATCCATGATCACGGAATATCTGTCCAATTTTTTTGTCCTCTTCAATATCATTTGTGCTTTATAGTTTTCCTTGTACAGATCTTACACTTCTTTGGTTAATGGATTCCTAGGTATTCTATATACTTTAAATCTTTTGTAAATGGGATTGAATTTTTTATTTCTTTTTCAGACGATCCACTGTTGGCATACAGAAATGGTACTGATTTTTGTATGTTGATTCTGTATGCTGCAACGTTACTGAATTTATCAGTTCTAACAGCTTTTTTTTTTGGTGAAGTCTTTAGATTTTTCTAAGTATAAGATCATGTCATCTGTGAACAAGGCTAATGTGAGTTCCTTTCCAATTTGGATGTATTTTACTTCTTTCTCTTGCCTCATTGCTCTGACCAGTCCTATTCTTTTTAGATACATTTTTTTCAAACCCTCTAGAAATGGGTAATATTTACACTTTTTAAACATTTCAGAATACACATAAAAATATAAAATTTTCTAGCAGGGCATTGTGGTGGGTGCCTATAGTCCCAGCTATTTGGGAGGCTGAGGCAAGAGAATAGCTTAAGTCCAGGAGTTGGAGGTTGCTGGGAGCCGTGACACCATGGCACTCTACCCAGGGCTCCAGCTTGAGACTCTGACTCAAAAAAAAAAAAAAAAAAAATATATATATATATAATTTTTCTAATTCTTCTTGCACAGGGTAGCCATAGTTGTCTAAAAATAGACAACTATTTTAAATTGCACATGAACTTTATGGTCACCCTGTATATCTAACATATTGGTAATTTCAAAGAGTTCTAGATTCCTGGAGGATTTCTGCATAAGCACTGAGAGATACCCTGTCTTAGCCATTGCTAGACAGAACCAAAAGGAAAACTATGAGAGTTCTGAGGTCTTCCACCAAGAAAACAGTTTCTTTAAAAGGAATGG
>NW_003852397.1:53711539-53726445 GCF_000181295.1 Otolemur garnettii
TTCACCCAGGCTGATTTCTTCAAGTGTTTTCCCTATACTTTCTTCTAGTATTTTTATGGTTTCATGTCTTAAGTTTAAATCTTTAATCCAGTGAGAGTCAATCTTAGTTAGTGGAACAGATTTTAAAAAACAAAACAAAACTAGGCTTTTGTCCTGGTTCTGCTACATAACAGGATAACCTTAACCACCTCTCTGGGATCCAATTTCTTTAAATTGCTAAGGAGTTGAAATAAATGATTTTCCTATGGACTATTTAATGCTCAGCTCTATAAATTCTTATTCAGAGGAGTCAACGAAACCCTGATAGTCATAATATATTCATTGGGTGGCTTTGAATAAGAAAACTTTTGGTGTGAATGCCCAGCTCAAATCCTAAAATCTCCCTTCTCAACCCACCCCAATTGCAGGAGTGGGAATCTGTAGCTATATTAGAGAAAAATATCTTCCCAGTCATAACTATGAAGAAAAATAAGCAGTTGAAGCTACTGTTTAGAGAGTAAAACAGATGTGCAAAAGGTCACAAAAACAAGAACTATGGGAGTAAGAAACTCATTTTGCTTACTGATGAATCTCCAGTGCCCAGACCTGGTAGGCCTCCATTAAATAATTGTTAAATTGTTAAATTTCATTCTTCTCCATGACTTACTGTTTTGTTTTGTTTTGTTTCTTTTTGAGACAGTCTCACTGTGTCACGCTGGGTAGGATGCCTTATCAACTTACAGCAACCTCTAACTCATGGGCCTCAGCCTCCCAAGTAGCTGGGACTACAGGCACCTGCTGCAACGTCCCACAGTTGGGGGGGGGGTTCCTCTATTTTTAGTAGACACAGTGTCTCCCTCTTGCTCAGGCTGGTCTCAAACTCCTGAGCTCAAGTAGTCTGTCTGCCTCAACCTCCCAGAATGTTAGTATTATAGGCACTCTGAGTCACTGCATCCGGCCCACCTACTCCTGCATTTCTTTAATCATTCCTTTATTTTTTTCCCCTTAAACTAGTGAAGTTTGGTTTCTTAACAACCAGAAGGCCCTACCAAATATATTGTGGGTCCCACCCCTCCATAACCGCTATTCACTTCACTACAGATATATGCCAGGCCTTAGGAAAGACAACATACATATTAAAGACAGGACTGCTGCAAGTTCCTGCCTGGGGGTATAGAACTGACACAAGAGGAGAGTGGGTCAGTTGGTCAGTAGCACTAGAGTGGGGTAGTAATAGAAGCCAGGGAAATACAAATTTGGGCTGGGAAAGTGATAAGAAAGCAGAAGCAGAGAAGGAAATAAATAATGATGGTGTCGAGAGACATCCTCGTATTTTCCTGCCATAGACTATCTGTGCCCCTTCCCATGCTTATGCAGAAATCTTAATCTTCAATATCATAGTATTAAGAGGTGAGGCCTTTGCCAGGCAATTAGGTTATAAGGGTGGAGCTCCCATGATGAGATTTTCTTATAAAAAAGACAAGCTTGCTTTTTCTCTCTCTGCCATATTAGGATATAATGAGCAGACAGACATCTGTAAATCAGAAGTGGTCCCTCACCAGACACTGGGTCTGAATGCACCTTGATCTTGAACTACTTAGCCTCCAGAACTGAGAAATGTTTGCTGTGTAATACATCCAGTCTATGGAAATTTGCTTCATTCTGGACTGACTGAGACACCTCCTTTCATTAAAGTCCTCCCCCCTAACCTTGAGTAAATTTCCCTTTTCATTAGTCAAAACCAAAGGCAAACTTAGGAGTGATGTCCATTATCTTGATCATAATGATTTGTTTTGACATACATATTTGTTATTATTACAGTTTAACATTATAAAATTAACAAAATAATATAAAACTCATATTCTGGCGAAATAGCCACATGGCAGCCAAAAACCGTATATTCCCTTCCTGTTCTCCTGCCCGTTCGCGCATTCTTTCCAAAAATCGGGACTTTTTCAAAACGCCACAGGATGCAGAACAAATTGTTAAAAAGCAGGACTGTCCCACCAAAAGCGGGACCTTTGGTCACCCTATGTATGTGTCTGACACTATAACCACTGTACTATGGGTACCAAGCAAACAAATCAAATGTTATACTTTAAATATGTGCAGTTTCTTGTACTTCAATAAAGTGACAAACGTGGAATGCTTATTAGCTGAATTCTTTCAGTTATTTTTGATACCAATAATGTACTGACCATGATACATTTAGGTAGGTTCCTTATTAACTGTGCTATTTTGGACTGAATATCTGTACTTCTTTATTCCACTGCCTGCCCACCTCCCCACTCCCATTTAACCCTCATAGAAGTTAACAATTATAAGTGTCATAAATTGGTGTGCTTTAATTCATAATCAGAACTAAAATGCAAGAGCATGCGTATTTCTTGAATTTATCAAGGTTTTATATTTTAAACTCTAAATCTCTTCCAGATGTTAAAATTAGTATAAACTGAGGTAACTGATTTAACATAAACCAGTGCTATGGCTTATGTTACAATTATCTACTCACGTAACACCCTTTTTTAGGGACAAGGCCATTTATCTTGATTCTCAAATTTACAAGCACTCTGTCTGGTACCAGAGCAGAGGAAGGAGGTATAGGAAATGACAAAAAAGAATATGATGTAAGACAGAATCTGCATGTAGATTATGTGTGGGTGCAGATTATACAAGATTTTGTAGTCCATGATAAAAGTCCTTAGATTTTATTCTGATCATGATATAAAACTGCTGAAGGTTTGTTTTTTTTCAGAGACAGAATCTCACTTCATTGCCCTGGGTAGAGTGCCATGGCATCATAGCTCAGAGCAACCTCAAACTCCTGAGCTCAAAAGATCTTCTTGCCTCAGCCACCCAAGTAGCTAGGATTACAGGCACCCACCACAACACCCAGCTATTTTTAGAGATGGGGGGGGGTCTCAGTCTTGCTCAGGCTGGTCTCAAACTCTTAAGCTCAAGAATATGCCCGCCTCAGCTTCCCAGAAAGCTAAGATTACAGGCATGAGCCACCATGCCCAGCCTCACTGGAGAATTTCAAATATCACAGTGGCATGGTCTGATTCATATTTTAAAATAAGAATCACTCTGGATGCCGTGTGGAGAATAAACTGTATGAGGGAAATACAAAAGCAGAGAATATACCAAAAAGAATGGGTGCACATGTTCATTGAAAGACAGATAAAATAATTTTCACAGCAACTTTATTCATAATGACCACAAACTGTAAACAACCTAAATTTCTATCAACCATAGAGTGGATTAATAAATTGTGGTACAGTCATGCAATGGAATAGTACACAGAAGTAAAACGTGAACTGCTGCTACATACAACATGGATTACTCTCACAGACATAATGTTGGAACAAAAGACACAAGAGTGCATATAATCATATCACTTACATAAAGTTTTAAAACAGGCAAAACTAGTCCATGGTGATAAAGTTCAGAATAGTGGTTATCAGTGTGTAGAGGATGCACAAGGGCATATACTGAGATGCTAGAAATAGTCTGTATCTTGACGTGGGTGGTACATTCAATGGTGTATATGAAAATCTGTTGAGGTGTACACCTAATATTTGTACGATTTTAAGTTTTACGTCAATAAAATGGACAAAATATATTGAAAGAAAGCATATAAATGAAGAGATACCACCATATGTTAGTCAATAGTGCCATCTTCTAAACACTTTTGGTTTTCCTCCCAAGTACATGGCAGGATTGCATTCCTACTAGAACTTTCTTGTGGCTATGTAACTTGATATGTCCAATGAAGGAGCTTTGCAGGTATTTAAGTGATCTGCCATACATTTTTTCATTTTCCAGAATAAGCAGCCATCTGTTTTGTCATGTTGAGTCCCAGAATGAGAGCAACTTAAAACACAAATTAGTGAACTTTTTGTGTAATGGGCCACAAAATAAATATTTTAGGCTTTGTGAGACAGATATTCTCTGTCCAACTACTCAACTCTGCCAATGTAGAACAAAAGTAGCAACAAGATATAAACAAAGGGACAAAGCTGTACTCCAGTAAAACTTTGGATAAACAGGCAGCTGGACGTATTTTGCCCATGGGCCATATTTTATCAACACCTGACCTAGAGCAAAGTCCTTAGCCAAAATGCAACAGACAAGCTGTGTGAGACCCTGAGATTTTGCAGTTGTTACCCAATGACAACCCAGCCCATCCTGATACTAAAATTGTTTCCCTGTTTTTAAAAAAAAACAACAAAAAAATAAAAAACAAAAACCTAAAATACATTGGCTTAGTAGTTGGTTGGAGGCATTTACGAAATTGCTATAGGAGGATGAAAGAAATGACTTACATAGGGCAATTTGTATCATGGAGTAGTGAACTTGCCCCTTGAGATAACCAGAAAGGCAGATAATTGACCCTTTACTACAGAAATAGAAAAAACATTTTATAGTTGCTGTTAGCTGCACTTAACAAAATGTACAGAAAAGAGATGAATTCAAAAAAGAATTGGTCAGTTTGCAGGCAGAAGTGAAAGGATGGAAAGAATTCAGAAATTCAAGTAGTTTTTGGGTAGAATAAAGTAACTTTCAATGACAAAAATTAGGACAAAAATGAGAAATACTTGAGCTCAAAGTTTGATTAAAATCCAGTTTCACAGCAACAACCAAATCACCAGATGACTATAAGTGCCACCGTTAAGTACTCTGAATGACTTAATGTGCCTCTAACCAAAAGTCTAACAAAGATTACAATGCTAGTTAAACCCTTCACTGGACAAAATGGCTTAAGGAAAAAGTGACTAAAGATATGGTTCTCCTCATTAAGCCTGAAAGGCTTCAGGTACCCAGAAATTAAGTTCAGAGACACATGAGAACAAGAAGGCAAATAAATATAGCAAATCTAAAAAGTATATATATTCACTAGATGTTACTTCTGGGTCACCTCCATTTGGAAGGTGATGAGGACATACTGTAGGTATGAAAACAAATGAAGTGAATTATCTAGTGTCCAGAAGGGCTCAGTCATTCTTTTGTTAAATTTACTTACTTTTAAATCCCAGAAGAGCCAAAAATCATCTGTAAAGTAAAGTAGCAAGTAAATAGCATGCCATTTTCTCCTAGGGTTGATGCCTAGGAAAGGAAAAATGATTATTAACTCTTAAGCTGCATTATCTTTTTTCCAGTACTGAATGTAGTATAGTTTTAGGTCACTAAACAGTCATCTAATCTTTTCCCTCTATATGTAGGTTCCTTTGGAAATCTGCTTCTGAAAATTAAAAAAAAAAAAAATTGAAGACTTTTTTTGCTCACAAAGGGCAGTGAAAAAGATTAAGACTCCACATCATGAATACACAAATTTAATATTACATAGTGGACTTATGTGAGTACATCTAGATTAAATTCAAACTTTACTACTTAGTATGTTTACTAGAGAAAACTGCAATTTCAGTATTTTTCCATACCAACATTTACATAATAAATATTTGAGCCACATGCCAAGAGAAGCATTGCACTAAATTCTGGGACTATGACAATGAAGCAAAGAACTTAATTTCTTAATGTAACATGTGCATAAAAATTACTTAGTTAAAACTCCAAGGCAGAACAACTATGAAGGTCAAATGAGACTGTGAAAGAGGTTCAAAGACTGTGAAACACTACACAAATATTTATTTATCCAAATATTTATTGAAATGCCAGGCATCGTGGTAAGCACTAGAGAGTGAACAAGGCTTATGTGATCCCTGCCCTTATAAAGCTTATACTCTAGCAGTGATCAATAAGCAGGAACAGTAAAGTGTGCTAAGTGTATGGGGAAGAACAGGGTATATAGGGAATGCACAATAAGGGCACCTAATCTAGAGAGTATCAATAAAGGCTTCCTAGATGAAATGGCATATAAACACACACCTGAAAGATGAAGAAAAAATTGTATTGTAAGGGTAAAGGTGAAAGCAGTGAAGTGACACAATCACATAGGTTTTTTGGAACAATTCAGCTCTACAGTGTATAAAGAATCAGAGAAAGGAAGACTAATGAGGGGGTTGTTGCTTATAATTTAGGTAGGGTGATGGAATTTGGGTATGTTGATGGCTAGGAAGTACTAACACCGGAGAGTTGGGAAAAGTCGGTTTTTGGCTTCAGCAAGGCCAACTAAATAGTTGGTCATGGTATGCCGTTTACTGGAGGAAGAGCAGGGATGGGGGCAAGACCAATGACATGTTATAGTACCTATGAGAGAGCGAAGTGGATTTATGTTAGCAATTAGATACATAAATTAGGAAAGGTCTAGAAAGGAGATGAATTTGGGAGTCATATGCATATAGATGATAACTGAAGCCATGGAAGGAGATGAGATTAGCTAGGGAGATGATGTAGACTAAGGCAGACTAACACAATTTTTTTTTTATTAAATCCTATTAATACTTAAGGAAAGAGGTGCCAGCAAAGAAGACTGGGAAAGCATACCTGGAGATAGTATCTTCTCAAAGTTAAATGAACTCAAGTATTCCAGCCAGGGTAAGAATACTGACAAGGACTTAGAGAGGTTGGTAAAGCAGTCTGAGTGGCAATATCTGAGACTGGGAATACAAATCTTTCAAGAAAACTAGTAGGAATAAGATATAAGCAGTAACTGGTAAGGACATAGAGTTTTCGAAAAATGATACATATTTTAACTATATTCACTGACACAACAGGACCAGCGACAACTATATTTGTGTAAAAAAAAAAAAAAAAGACTGCCATGCAGTTACAGAATTACTTAATACAGAAAACAGTAAAATACACTTTTTTTTACACATGAGACTATTTTATAGCAAATTCTCTATAGTTGACAATTAATTTAACATACTTGGCTTATGTCTCCCCTCACTGAGTGACTATATGATGCAAACTAATTGTATTATCACTTTAAGCAAAACATACTCGAACTTCACAAAATGTACAAGATTTCAATACTTGAGGAACTGGGGTCAGAAAGCTTAAGTGGCTTTCAGGTATTCCAATATTTCTCTCAAGTAATAAAGAATTTGCCATGAAAGAGAATACTATAAGCTACGGGGAAATGACCAGTAGGTCTTTTGTTGTTGTTGTCATCCACTTGTTTTTCCAGATATTTAAGCTTACTTTATTAATCAACATTTCAATTTCACTATTTCTTGACCAGTATCTTCTCAATATATAATACTTATTTTTCTGTATGAAACAGGATAGACATCTTTAATCTGATTCAAAATTATTGTTTTACTTATTAAGTGCTATGTGAGCTACTGGAACTTATCAATGCCTTCATTGCACCTTACCTAACAAATATCCTGTCAGTTTGCCCAAGCTGCCCTTTTAATTTTGCTCCTACCGGTAATTTGCCCGGTCCCTCAAAGTAAAATAACCTGCATTTCGGGAAGAATATATCTTCACTGTGCCAGCCTATCCTATGTACTGCAGAAGGTGGATGTCTTCAGGCTTAAATGCCAGCAGAAGCCCCTAGTAAATATGATAAGCAAAAAAGTGCCTTTACACATTTCTCAACATCTTCTAGGAGGTTAAAAACTATTAGTTAAAAACTACTGACAGAACTTTGGTTTTTAGGCTCTTATATCATCTATTTTATTGCCCAGGCACCAGTACCTTCCAAATTCTTGGTTGTATCCTCATTCCTTGGACCTGCTGACTGACCACCGGATAACATGTCGAAATAGTAAGGATATGACTTTAGCACAAGAATTTCAAAATGTATTTGAGAGGATCTATAAGTTGAGTCTTGCTTACACTTAGTTTTACATATTGGACTTCACTGTACGATTGCCTTTTCACGGTTAACATAAATTTGAAAATTACTGTTTTTGTACAAAGCAGATGTCTTACTAGATATAAAATTACTACAATCTATGAATAAGGCTGCTTCTTAAATATTTCTACTTATGCACTGTCTTAAATACAGAATGTGTGGAAGTTACAAATTCTAGATTAAATCCATTTCCAACATCTAACAAAATCTGATATTGTATCATTTTTAAACAAAGGATTTCTTTTAAGCAAGATTTTTTAATAAAGCAGTAATATCATGCAGATAGGACAAAAAAACTAAAATATCTCACACTTCCTGATCCTCCTCTTTTTGACAGGGCTGAACGTCTGTCCAGAGTAGAAAAAAAAGAATTACTAACTGGCAACCATTAAGATTCTCTACTTACCGTAGTCCTTCAATAGGCAAGCTGATAAAACAGCTCCTAATTGTAAAAAAAAAAATTGAGGGGAAACCCCCCCCCCAATTGGTTAGTCTCATCTCCAAATTGCAGGAAGTCTCCTAAATCACCAACTTAAAAATGACTTTTGCTCCTGTCACTAAAATTTTATTTGATTTCTTCCTCTATTAGCAATATCACTATTACTAGGGTGGGTGAAGGAGAGGAAATCTGTCAATATTTACTTCAGACTCAGAAATGTATAAAAAAAATAGCTTCAAACATTTTGATAGTTAAGACAAAATAGCTCCACTGTATGTTATATTTTTCCTTTTTGAAAACTTAAGGACCTTGCTATGTGAGTTTTTGCAAATTGGTTCAAACATACATTTGAGTTGAAAATTTAAGATTATACTAGGTATCTGAATTGTAACACTTCATTAAAATAAGAGCTAAAATTTTTTGGCATGTATTTTCAGAACACCTTAGAAACAGACTGCAAATTCAACTCTTTATCAATACTAAAACCTCTTTAAAATCAATTGTACCATAAAAGATAGTGAATTTGTCATTCAACTAAGTTTTTAAAAAGGTGGCATTCTCATGTTTTAGTCCCAAGCTGCCATTTGAGATGGAAAAGAAAAGGCAACTGTCAAAAGGATTTGAATTGTGATTAATTTGGACAGCTGGTAATAAACTCGATTTCTCACAATCCAAATTATTATAGTAAACATGAAAAAAAAAACCAATTTTTGCTTTTAGAACTGAATTCTTGTTAAGAATATTGAATTTTTCAATTTTGTACTACAAAAGCTCATGGATTAGGTTCATTATTTCTTTCTCTCATAAGATCATCCAAACAAGGTTCCATTTCAGTTGTCGCCATCCGAAACAGGGCTTGAAGATGCTCATCTGTCAATGGCTGGCTCAAAGTGTGTTGGTTTCGAGTCAAATACGAAAAAGCCTTTCCGCAGATTTGGTTGCTATCAAACAAAGATGCCACCTTACAGGCAACCCCTTTGATAATTGGGTAAGATTCAGCAGACAATCCAGCATAGAACTGCCCTAAATCTTTGACTCTGTATTCATTCCAAAGATTAGTGTTTGCCTGAAGTTTTGTTAGCTCCATCCTTACTGAAATAGGTGCATACTCAGCCTTAAAGTTAAATGGATTTGCAAAAAGTTCTAAGTCCTTTTTAATGAACCTGAGGTCCTTAAAATGTCTCTCAAACTCTTTTTGTAGACGGCAGATGACCATTTGATACCTATCAGGATCAAATATTTTTTGATCTTCCTTGTGTTGCTCTTTAAGTTCATCAACAATTTCCTTAAGGGCAGGAAAGTCTGTTAGATTTTTTTCTTCAATATTTCTCTGAAATGAATTCAGTTTTGCTTCAAAAGTACAAATATGGTCAAAGGCAGCAGCAGCAAACACCTTACTAACTCCCAATTGTTCACTGAGCCCTCGAAGGTGTTCCATAATATCAACCAAGAAGCCAAAGTCACAAAGCCACTGCTTGTCTGAGAAATGGACTGTTGTTGCCCCTACTGACACCAAGAACGCTTCCAATTCCTTTCTTAAAGAAAATATTAGTTTTAAAGTTTTCCCTCTTCTAAGCCAATTGTTCAGACATCTTCCATTAATCCTTTCACCATACTCTGATTCAGATTCAGTTAGTAAAGTCTGAAATTCTGGTCGCCTAATGCCTCTGGTCTTAATCGTAACTATCCATTCTGATATGGTATTTATGATCTGATTAACATCTACATCGTAGGAGCTCAACAGTTCCAAGTGAAGAAATCCTGAATAATGGATAACATTCCAGCAGTTGGGACTTACAGCCTTTTCTCTCATGTACGAAACCAGTCCTGAGTTCTCACCAATCATCCTCAAAGTGTGGGTCGTGGTCAAGCCAACCATTCGCTGCAAGCTAAGCCCAGCTGTTTGCAGGGCCTCTAGGACTGCGGCCATGAGCGCACCTACACTGAAGTGATTAGTCAGGTTGATTATGGTCAGGAGATCTTCCTGCACCTCCAACTGAGCGCCCACACCGCGGATAAAGACCAGGAGATAGTTCTCATATGCCACAAAAGCCTGGTCGTCTAAAGCAAGAGAATAGGCCTTAAACTCCCTGGCTCGCTTAAAAAGCTGATTGCGTAGGTTCCTGTCAATGCTCAACATCCTCTGCTTTGCCATCTGTGGAGATAAATCAACGCCTTGCAGGACGCCTAAATGCTCGGGCAGTAGCTCTTTCAGCAGTGCCTCCAAGCACTGGAATACAAAGTTCCCCTCACCACAGCTGCGACCTTTCAAGGCCAAGAGGCGGCACAGCCCGAGGCTTGCACGAGTAGCTCTCTCCTCAGGGCTGTGAGCCGGCACCGGCAAGTCGCCCTGACGCAGACGTTCCACCAAGGCCGCGCGCTCCCCCTCCGCCGCATACCTCTCGTAGTATTCGTGTTCTGCCTCGTAGTGGCGCCTGACGTCGCGTTCGCGGGTAGCTACGATGAGGCGGCGACAAACCAGGCACAGGGCCCCGTTGCCCTCCGGAGGCTTCACCATCAAGTAACGGTGGGTCCACTCGGGCCGGAAAACCACAGCCTCGTCTACTTCCATCTTGATCCTTTTGGGTGTCATCCACATCTTGCCAGAGGCCGCAAGAGCCGGGCCAACCACAGACCGCAAGAAGAAAGGTGGAGACACAGCAGTGCCAAACACCACCTTCGCTCTGCGCCAGATCACCTCAGCGGAGGGACACCAGCCTCGCTATAGTATCTGGGCGCCTATTGGATGGATATTTCGTATTCTTCATAGCTCCTAGGAACAAACCAATAAGAAGAGGGGACAGTGATCTCTAAAGCGCAAGCGCATATTTTTCTAGCTAGTGGAAAGCCGCCGCTTTAGGGAGGGACCAAGAGCCCCAGGAACCCACGGAGTTACGAAACTTGACTGGCATTCTAGCTGCCCAATCAATAGCTGCGACTGAAGGGTGGGGCAGGATGGCGAAAGCCAGATTTAAAGGAAGGACGTGAGCGAGAGGCTGAATTCACTTCCGGTGAGCTTCTGGGCGTGACCCGGGGTCCTCTGGCGCCAAAATGTCGCTTGTAGCAGGGGTTATCCGGCGGCTGGACGAGACAGTGGTGAATCGTATTGCGGCGGGGGAAGTTATACAGCGGCCTGCTAATGCCATCAAAGAGATGATTGAAAACTGGTACAGAGTCGAGTCGGGCTCCCTTAAAGATTACGATTTAACGGGCAGATCCTTTGAATGACTTGGGCACGCCTCTCTAATCTGGGCGGAGGCGTATATGGCGCATGCCCAGGACTACAGAGGCCTCGGGTTCCCTGGGCTCGCTCCATTCTGGCTGTCCTCCTTCCTGCGTGCGGCTGTCACTTGAGCAATCTCGCGAGATCGTTCTAGGGTTGTGTGGGCGCTAACAGAGGGGTATACTTAGTTTTGTTTTACTGGTACTGTCAATTAAGGAAGTTACTTTAAAATTATATATGCAAAAGATGCGAATTTATTGATCCATAAAAGTTTATGAAGGAGAAAATCTTCCAGAGTATAGTGTGTTATCAGTTCCTTGCTTGTTCTGTCCAGAAATTATACACATTCAAGAGCACAATTCATTTTAGGGAGTTTTAGGGCAGGCTGATATGGACTTTGACTTCTCTACTTTTGGAGAGCGCTTCAGAGATAACTGATGTTATGAGTTATCCGTGGATTCCGAAGCTTGGAACTATCACAAATAATGTGCATGGAAAAAGTTGAAAACACGTGGAAAGAAAATGCGTGTGAACTATAAACTTAAGAAAAGAGGCCCATATGTGCCTAAACGTTATGTCAGATCCTTTGTGTTAAAAATCACTTGATGTTAGTGGAGTCAGTCAATTAGTAGGAAAAAGAAAAAGAAAAATGCCCCAGTGAAGAGTGGTAGGTTTGTAGAAGGATTTTTTTGTGAAAACAAATCATTTAGGGCAATGGGACTGAAAGCTCAGTGGCAAAAAGGACCCCTGGGAAAAAGAAGAGCATTAGAAGGTAGACATGAAAAGGAACAGAAAAGCAGGGGACATTTTCTCCTTTTGACTTGGACTGGTAGTAGCAGTAGTGGTCTGGCTTCTGTTTATTTTGTTTTACTATGTTAGAATAAACTGACAGAACAACTTGAGCCAATAATTGTACTGTAGTAAACTAAACATTGTAGCTCAGTGATTTATAATTAATTCTATAAGTAAAGATTTTGTATGGAGTCCAGTTATGCTCTTTTTAATATGTAAGTCAAGCTGGCCAATACAAGGTTCAATGTAGGGGCTCCTGAGAATGGTCTTTAATTTGCTGTCTTATTTCTGGATAAAGAATTATCTATCTGTGTGGGAAGTTGATAACTGCTCTTTCTCATGTAGCGCCTGCTAGAGAGAGAATTTTAGCAGGTGCTCTGTTGTAAGCTACTCTTTGAAAGCACCAAAGATTTATTGGCTTCTTAAATAATTTTTGCATTGCCATGTTTTTCTTTGCTCCATTATAAATGTATTTCCTTACAGAAAAGTAAATAGTAGATAAAAACATTTAGAATTTTTGTTTTTATAATGATATTTTAGTAGAGTCACTTGGGAACCTGAAGCTGAATAAATTTGAAGTAACAGAGAAGAGGGTAAGAAAGAGGCATGTGCTAAAAGAATCCTACTTTTAACTTCTTTTATTATCTTTCATAGAGGAACAGAAGTAATGCTGAATGTGCTATTAGAAGTGATAGTTGTTCTGTCCCTCTCTTCTATTTCACACAGTATTTAAACTCATAGAATGTCATGGAACCTGTAGGACAAAGGAAAAACACATTAATGAAGCATTCTTATTTAGAGTTTGTTATTACCACTCAACTCATATTAAAATATGTACATTAGAGTAGTTGCAGACTGATAAATTATTTTCTCTGTTTGATTTGCTAGTTTAGATGCAAAATCCACAAGTATTCAAGTGGTTGTTAAAGAGGGTGGCCTGAAGTTGATTCAGATCCAAGACAATGGCACCGGGATCAGAGTAAGTAAAACCTCAGAGGAGCAGGGTGCTCATGTGTGTCAGGTGGTACCTCTGAGAGCAGAAACTTTCCATGTTCCAGAAACTCTAGGCTTTTGCATTCGGGATTTTTTTACTGAAAAATTCAACACCAACAATAAATATTTCTTGACTACCTATTCTTTGCTGGACATTGTTCAGGAGATATGACAATGAATAAAATACGAAAATCCTTTCTCTTCTGGTGCTTACATTGTAGTGGTGGGAGACAAACAATAAATAGGAACAAGAAATAGTATGTTAGGTAGCACTAAGTGCTATGGAGAAAACCATGAGAATGAGACAGTGGGGAGGGACACAGTTTAAATCGAATAGTTTAGGAACACTTCCATGTGGATATGGTATTTGAGGAGAAATATGATGGAGGTCAAAGAGTAAATAGTGAGGCTGTTTAAAGGATATGTATTTGGGCAGAGAGATTAATGTATGCAAAGGCCATGAAATGGAAATATGCCTGACATGTTTAAGGATTCAGCCTGGAGGCCCTTGTGTCTACAGGGTAAGGAGGGAAAAGAATATGGATAAGGTCTGAGAGAACATGTGGGTCCTCATAAGCCATGGTAAAACCTTCAGCTTTTATTCTGAATATGACAAGATCCTTGAGGGTTTTAAGCAAAGAGATTACATGATGTAGTGAGTTTTATTTTTAAAAAAAATCCTTTGTCTGCTATGTGGAAAATAGACTGCAGAAGAACAGAGTAGGAATAGTAAGGAGGCTCTTAGAGCAATCCAGGAGGGGAGGGACAATGCCTCAGACCAGTCTGGTCACAGTGAGATATAAGCAGTGAGATTCTGGGTTGATTAGGAAAGGAAAAACTGATGTAGGGTGTCAGATAAGGAAAAGTCAAGAATGATTTCAAGGTTCTGGCCTATGTCAATGGAAAAGAAGAGTTGCCATTTACTAACATAGGAGACACTAAGGAAGAAGCAATTTGGTGGAAGATCAGAAGTTCATTTTGGGACATGTTAAATTTAAGATGCCTGGTGTGGTATGTGGGAGTCTGGAGTACAGGGGAGAGGTTTGGAGATAAAAATTTGGAAGTTGTTTGAATTTTGATGGTATTAAAAGCCATGAGACTCACATCAGAAAATGGTCAGCATCATTAGTCATTAGGTAAATGCAGATAAAAACCACAATGAGACTACTTCATACCCATTAGGATGACTATTATAAAAAAAAAAAATGTATTGATGAGAACATAGAGAAATTGGAATTCCTGTGCATTGCTGGTGAGAATGGAAAATAGTGTATCTCCTATGTAAAATGGTACAGTGATTCCTCCAAAAATTAAACACAGTTATCATATGGTCCAACAGTTCCACTTCTGGATATATATACCCAAAAGAAGTGAAAGTAGTGACTCAAACAGATTTTGGTAACTCATATTTGTACCAGCACTACTTAAAATAGCCAAAAGATGAAAGCCTCCCAAGTGTCTACATTTTGGTTCAGTGCCCATAGCTCAATGGTTAGTGTGCCAGCCACATGCACCAGGGCTGACGGGTTCAAACCTGGCCCGGCCCAGGCCTGCTAAACAACAGTGACAACAACAACAAAAAATAGCTGGGTATTGTGGCAGCCACTGTAGTCCCACCACCCTGTAGTTCCAGCTACTTGGAAGGCTGAAGCAAGAGAATTGCTTAAGCCCAAGAGTTTGAGGTTGCTGTGAGCTGTGATGCTACAGCACTCTAC
>NW_003852397.1:53726611-53758446 GCF_000181295.1 Otolemur garnettii
AAAAAAAAAAAAGAAAATTTGACATATTCTACAACATGGATAAACGTTGAAGACATTATGTTAAGTGAAATAAGTTAGTTGTAAAAGGACAAATACATAATTCCTCTTATATGAGGTTCTTAGAGCAAAGTCATAGGCACAGAAAGTAGAATGGTGGTTGAAAGGGCCTGGGAGGAGGGAGGAGATCGGAAGTTATTCTTTAATGGGTAGAGTTTAAGTTTGGAGAAGATGAAGTTCTGGAGATGAATGGTAATGATGGTTGCATAGCAATTTGGATGGACTTAATGCCATAGAACTGTACGCCTGAAAATAGTTAAGATAAAAATGTTTATTATAGTATATATTTTATTACAATTTAAAAATTTGTGGATTTTTAGCAAGGAAGTTTTCTTTTTTTTTTTGAAACAGAGTCTTACTTTGTCACCTTTGGTAGAGTGTTGTAGCGTTACAGCTCACAGCAACTTCAAATTCTTGGGCTCAAGCAATTTTCTTGCCTTAGCTTCCCAAGTAGCTGGGACTATAGGCGCCCAACACAATGCACAGCTATTTTTAAAGACAAGTCTTACTCTTGCTTAGGCTGGTCTCAAACCTGTGAGCTCAGGCAATCTATCAGCCTCAGGCTCCCAGAGTGCTAGGATTACAGGTATGAGCCACTGAGCCTGGCTGAAGTTTTCTAATTAAAGAAAAAAGGCTCAGGTGGTTACCTGTGGCTCAGTGAGTCGGGTGCTGGCCTACTCACCTCATATACCGAGGGTGGCAGGTTCAAACCCAGCCCTGGCCAAACTGCAGCAAAAAAATAGCCGGGCGTTGTGGCAGGTACCTATAGTCCCAGCTATTCAGGAGGCCGAGGCAGGAGAATCACCTAAGCCCAAGTGTTGGAGGTTGCTGTGAGCTCTGATGCCACAGCACTCTACCAAGGGCAACAAAGTGAGACTCTGTCTCTAAAAAAAAAAAAAGAAAGAAAGAAAGAAAAGGCTCAGTGTCCGTAGCTCAGTGGTTAGGGCGCCAGCCACATGCAGTGGGGCTGGTGGGTCTGAACCTGGCCTGGGCATGTTAAGATAACAATGACAACAATAACAAAATAGCTGGGCATTGTGGTGGGCACCTGTAGTCCCAGCTGCCTGGGAAGCTGAAGCAAAAGAATCACTTAAGCCCAAGGATTTGAGGCTACTGTGAGCTGTGACACTACGGCACTCTACCCAGGGCGACATAGACTCTGTTTCAAAAAAAAAACGAGTCATAAGACTGTATGAGATCATCAAGAGAGTGGGTGTAGATAGAGAAGAGGTCCAAGGATGGAGTCCTAGGTGATTCCAGTGTCAGATGGTGGGGACATTAGGCGGAAACAACAAATGACACTGAGAAGGAACAACATAATAAGAAAGGATGACTCACCTCAGCGCCTGTGGCTCAAGCGGCTAAGGCGTCAGCCACATACACCTAAGGTGGCGGGTTCGAATCCCCAGCCCGGCCCGCCAAACAACAATGATGGCTGAAACCAAAAAAAAAAAAAAATGGCCGGGTGTTGTGGCGGGCGCCTGTAGTCCCAGCTACTTGGGAGGCTGAGGCAGGAGACTCGCTTGAGCCCAGGAGTTGGAGGTTGCTGTGAGCTGTGATGCCATGGCACTCTACCCAGGGGGATAGCTTGAGGCTCTGTCTCAAAAAAAAAAAAAAGAAAGGATGACTCAGTATTCTGAATGCCAAGTGAGGAAGTTATTGCTAATTTTAAAAATTCAAAAAGATTTAGAAAAATTAGTAACATGATTTTTTTTATATCTAATAGAAAGAAGATCTGGATATTGTGTGTGAGAGGTTTACTACAAGTAAACTGCATTCCTTTGAGGATTTAGCCAGTATTTCTACCTATGGCTTTCGGGGTGAGGTAAGCTAAGGAATAAACAAATACAAGAAATACCCTGCTGTGATGACATTGTCTGCCGTTTGTCAATATATATTTCTCAACATAGGTAAATAAGATTTGGTACTTTTTACTTGTCATACATATGCAAATCTGAACAAGCTTAATTGGCTTTAACTTTACAAGTCTGACAATTGTTCATAAATTAACTATTTTACAGTAGACCTCGGATATTTTATGTCTCTTGATGAAAATTACCCAATCCCAATTAGGAAATCTTCTTCCCAAAAAGCAAATTTGAATCTAATCCATACTTAGATCTAAGTATTAACATCTGGAAAATAGAGGACAAGGGAGCATGGTAAATAATACTGAGGTTGGGAAACTACATGACAAAAGACTTCAGATGAATGAGTCCCACAAAAACATGCAACAACAATAATGAATGCCACTCAATAAGACACCATCACATGTTGACACAAACACAGCTGTGAGACACTGATATACCAGGGTTATGCAACCTTACCAAGTTGTTGGTACAGTGCTGCCAGTGTAAGCGCATAGTGGCAAGTTCACAAACTCAGCTGTTAGTTTTTGTTTTTGTTTTTTTTTTGAGACAGAGACTCAAGCTGTCACCCTGGGTAGAGTGCTGTGGCATCACAGCTCATATCAACCTCCAACTCTTGGGCTTAAGTGATTCTCTTGCCTCAACCTCCCAAGTAGCTGGGACTACAGGGGCTTGCCACAATGCCCGGCTATTTTTTGGTTGTAGTTGTCATTGTTTGGCAGGCCCTGGCTGGATTCGAACCTGCCAGCTCTGGTGTATGTGGATGGCATCTTAGCTACTTGAGCTATAGGCACCAAACCCTGTTAGACATTGATACAACTCTGATGGTTGTTCCAGAAAAAGAGTTCCAAAATTGTTTTAAAGGGTAGACTAGGCACTGGCATCAGCGCATAGCTTCCCAAGGGAAGTACTTTGAAGGTGACCATAGTAATATTCAGCAATAAGGTATATAATACTTTTTCTAGGATGAGTTTGCAAACTTAATTGTCAGAACTCTTAGGTCTTACCTAAATCCTGATTTGAGCTAACTAAAAAAAATTTTCAAGACAGATAGGTGAACACAGATTGACTATTTGATGGTATTAAGGAGAAATTATTAATTTTCCTGGTATTTTTATTAATTTTATCATGGTTTTTTAAAGTGTTTATCTTTTAATATATATATATACTGAAATATCTGTGGATGAAATTATGTGATGTGTCTTAGGAATATTGATATAGAAAAATAGATAAAAGTATTTTAAAGACTAAACTAGGATCTTATATTTTATGACTTAATTCCCTGTGGATATCTTTTCACCCAACATAGGCCTACATAGTTTTTTATGGCTATGTAGTATTCTATTACATGTATGTACTGTAGTTTGTTTAAATGATTTACTGTTGAACATTTATGCTCTTTGCCATTTTTTCCCTTTTCATTAAGGTTCTGATGAATATTCTTTCTTTTTTGGAGACAGAGTCTCAAGCTGTTGCCTTGAGTAGAGTGCCATGGCATCATAACTCACAGCAATCTCAAACTTTTGGGCTTAAGCGATTCTCGTGCCTCAGCCTCCCAAGTATCTGGACTATAGGCGCCCACCACAACATCCGGCTATTCTGATGAATATTCTTATACACACGTCTATGTTTTGTTTATTTTCTTAGTATACATTTATAGCAATACTGTTCCTAGGTAATGCATATTTTAAAAATGTATGAATTTCCTACCACTGCCAAAAAAAAATTGCCACTAACTTAGTGGCGTAAAACAACAGAAATTTACTATCTTACAGTTCTGGAGTTCAGAAGATTTGGGTCTCACTGAACTAAAAAATCAAAGTTTTGTCAGGGCTGTGTTCCTTTCTGAAGGCTCTAAGGCACTAGACAAACTGTTCATAGTAGTTACTTTGGAGGCAATGAAAGTGAAGATGGGAGAGAGGAAAGGAGTTCTTCATTTTGGGCCCTTCTGTAGTTCCTGAATTTTTAAAATTATGGACGTGTATTACTTTAATTTCTAAAAAAAAAAACAGCTGTGACCCAGTCACTGTAATTTAGATCAATTAGATCAAACCGAAGTGGTCTCAAGTACTCAAATTGTTCTGGGCAAGGACAGTTTCCAAGATACAGTTCACCTTGAGGCTGCACCTGATTTTAAGTATGCCTCAGATCAAGCTCTAGGAATGCAGTTTCATTCTGGCTTTGCAATTCCCTGTGTCAGTTGCCAAGCCCATGTTCTACTGGAGCTTTATCCTACCTGTAGGATATCTTTGGGGCAATTATTTCACTATATTACACAGGGAAGATTTATTGAGGGACTTTTGTGTACTAGCCATGGTCATCAGTACTTTGTATGTATTAACTCTTACTCCTGATAGTAACCCCACAGAGTAGGTTCTTCTCTTACCCTGTTTTACATGAGGAAACTGACAGACACAGAAGTTAAAAAACATGGCTAGGCACAGTTTGAAAGTGGCAGAGTGAGGAATAGAACCCGTGCTGTCTAACTTCATAGTCTGTCCTCCTGTCCCCTTGCTCTATTGCCAATGGGGCCCTGAAGCAGCAAGACTATCTGCTATGCTATGTGTAGTGCATTTTCCTATCCTGGTTTGATAAAATACTGTTCTACTGTGCATTTTTAATGTCCTTCCTTACTCAGGCCGCAAAATCATGTATACCTTTTTAAAGATGAAAATTAGGGCCGGGGAGTGGTAGCTCACTCCTGTAATTCCAGCACTCTGGGAAGCCAAAGTGGGCAGATAGCTTGAGCTCAGGAGTTCCAGACCAGCCTGAGCAAGAGCGAGACCCCATCTCTAAAAATAGCCAGGTGTGGTGGTGGACACCTACTCCTAGCTCCTTGGGAGGCTGAGGCAAGAGAATCAACTGGAGCCTAGGAGTTTGAGGCTGCTGTGAGCTATGATGCCATGACACTCTACCCAGGATGACAAAGTGACACTCTGTCTCAAAAAAAAAAAAAAAGAAAGAAAAAAAGAAAATTAGCTCAATTATATAAACCAGGTACATCCAGCTAGCACCTGGTCATTTCTGAGCCTGAGCTGTGTTTCTTTTAATGAAATGAACCTCCTGTGGCTAAATTCACTTATCTTCTGTGACACTCTCACACAGACACCATCATAGCACAGCTCCTGGGTTGCATTGTTACATACTGAGAAGTCCTTATGAAAAGAGATAACAGATCCCAAAGGTCTAAGAAACCATTCTTGGGGCCATGTGCTGTGGCTCATGCCTATAATCCTAGCACTCTAGGAGGTCAAAGCAGGTGAATTGCTTGAGCTCAAGACCAGCCTGAGCAAGCATGAGACCCCCACCTGTACTAAAAATATAAAAACTAGGCCAGGCACAGTGGCTTATGCCTGTAATCCTAGCACTTTGGGAGCCCAAGATAGACAGGTTGAGCTCAGGAGTTCAAGACCAGCCTGATCAAGAGCAAGACTATTTCTACTGAAAACAGAAAAACTAGCCAGGCATTGTGACAGGCACCTGTAGTCCCAGCTACTTAGGAGGCTGAGGCAAGAGGATTGCTCAAGCCCAAGAGTTTGAGGTTGCTGTGAGGTATGATGATGCCATGGCATTCTACTCAGGTTGACAGAATAATAAGACTCTCCCTCAAATGAATGAATAAATGAATGAATGAATGAATGAATGAATTAAAGTAAAAATGGAAAAACTAGCCAGGCATGGTGGCAATCACCTATAGTCTCAATTCCTCCATAGGGTATAGTAGGAAGATGGCTTGAGCCCATGAGTTTGAAGTTGCTGTCAGCTATGATGACACCATGGCACTTTACCCAGGGCAACAGAATAAGACTGTCCAAAACACCAAAAAAAAAAAAACAGATAGAAATCACTCTTGGTTTATAAAAAGGAAAAAATGGTCATGAATTTTTAATGTTTTATGTTAATTGCATAACCTTAAATTTATGTTTCTAAACATGTAATTGCTTATATAAAACAGTTTCGAGTAATAGTATTCAATACTATCTATTTTGAATGATTTCCACTGTCCATTTCTGAAGGCATATTTTTAAATTATTCAAAGACATGTAAATGAAAATATCAAGAGCCCACATCATAATGTCGCAAACCTGCAGATGCTGACTTTGTGTGGTTGAAGAGAGAAGGGAACACAGACACACTATTGGTGGCATTGCAAACTAATACAGCCTTTTTGGAAAGATTTATGGAGAATCCTAAAAGAGCTAAAAGTAGACCTTCCATTTGATTCCACATCCCATTGCTAGGTATCTACCCAAAAGAAAAAATACCATTATATCACAAGGACATTTATACTTGAATACATATAGCAGCTCAATTCACAATCACAAAGATGTGGAAGCAATTCAAGTGCCCATCAAGTCAAGAATGGTTAAATAAACAGTGGTATGTATATACCATGAAATACTGTTCAGCCATAAAAAGTAGAGACTTTAAATCTTTTGTATTTACCTGCATGGAGTTGAAGAACATTCTCCTTGGTAAAGTATCTCAGGAATGGAAAAGCGGGTGGTGCCTGTAGCTCAAAGGAGTGGGGCACTGGCCCAATATACCAGTGGTGCTGGGTTCAAGCCCTGCCCTGGCCAAAAAATGCAAAAAAAAGAATGGAAAAGCAGGCATCTCATGTACTCAGGGCTAGTATATACTTTGAAACTAATAAATGAACAAGTATAAACCCACACAAAAGAAAAACAATTAAATTCAAGAAAGCAAAGGGTAGAAGGGGATTCAGTAAGCTCCCACCTGTTGGGTACAGTGTAGGGTATGGGGCATATCTCCTGGGTGAAGAGTGCTGCAACTGGTACTTTACCCTACAAACACAGTGTAGGCTAATTGTATGTACCCTATGTCAATCAAAAATAAATGCATAAATAAATGAGAGAATATTTTTAAGCATGCTTACAGTTCTCCCACCTTAGCACAATTGCTGTTAACACATTAATGGTTTGGTGTTTTTTTTTTTTCCCCTTTTGGGCTTTTTTCTGTATATTTTCTCCTAGTTCTAGTAATTATGATACAGATTATTTGATATCCCTTATTTTTAACATGTCTTCGAAATGAATGAGCAAAGTGCTCATTGTTGCCACACGCTAATACAAAATGGAAGGGTTAATTTAGATAACCTGTCTGTTTGGTAAGGTGACAGTGGGCGACCCAACAATGAGTTTTTTCTTTCTGTGTATATTCTTTTCCTCCATAGGCTTTGGCCAGCATAAGCCATGTGGCTCACGTTACTATTACAACCAAAACAGCTGATGGAAAGTGTGCATACAGGTAGAATGCTTGCTTCTTTTACTCTCATATATTCATCCTGAAATGTGCTTTTTGCCTGGATCTCAGAGTCATGCTATCTAAATACCAGTGTTATCTTTTTTTGGCTGAGATTTGGTAAGTTTTCTTTGTTCCTTATGAATAAATTGATAATCCACAGGGATGATTATTAGGTGTTGCTCTTACTTCTTTATTCTTATAAGATATAACATACTACAGGTACCTAGCAAAGTGTCTGTTGCACATAGGTATTCTAAGTAAATGGTAGCTGTAATGTTACTTCTGCCTCTTTGGCCTTTCAGTAGGATATTGCTTTGGGCTGGTTATAGGGCTGTCACTAAGATGCTGAAAGCTCACATTTCCTTAGCTGGCCCCTGAGCCATCAGCTCCCTGCCACTTGTGATGCTAGCTTACTTTCCAGGGAGTGGCTGCTGCCTGGCTGTAGTGCTGCCGTAGTTTTCAGAAGATAAAGAATGACTTTGGAACAGGACAGTAACAGGATATAAGGAATCAAAATTGCACTGGCCATTTACTAGTTGAAAATTGATAGAAGTACCTAGTTGGTGCCAAAATGGAGAATTCTTATTTAATCATACAGATTGTTTGTAAATTAAAAGGGAAAATAGCTTCAACAAAGGGCATTTCTGCCTGTTTCTTAGACTTTAACAGATAAATATGTGAAGTGAGATTTCAGAATTTACAACACTGATACTAGGGGAGTTTGACTTTGTATGTATATAATTGCCCTGTAGTCACATAGGCTGATAGGATTAGAATCCTCTCTCACAAAATGGGGAAATAATTGTGAGTTAATTTCTCCCTAGGTAGCCCATTTTTTGATCTCTGGGATTGTGTTATGCTCCTGCCTGAGACCTCAAGTGGCTCTCTTTCCATGGCAGGATGAAATCCAGAGTCATCAGCATGGCAACCAGCACTGTCCAGTGTTCTCTTTTTTTTTTTTGAGACAGTGTCCCACTGTGTTGCCCTCAGTAGAGCGCTATGGCATCACAGCTCACAGCAACCTCAAACTCTTGGGCTTAAGTGACTCTCTTGCCTCATCTCCCAAGTAGCTGGGACTATAGGCTCCCACCACAACACCCAGCTATTTTTTGTCACAGTTGTCGTTGTTCAGCCTGGTGGACCAGGTTCAAACCTGCCAGCCCCAACCACTGAGCTAGGGGTGCCAAGCCCCAGTGTTCTCTCAGTCATCTTTTTCTACCCTCTTCTCTCCATACATTCCCAGTTGCCATATGTTTTAAAGCAGTGGTTCTCAACCTTCCTAATGCCACAGCCCCTAGCATATAGTTCCTGTGGGTTGAGACCCGCAGGTTGAGAACCACTGTTCTAAAGTTTTTAGGCCTTTGTTTATGTTTTTCCTTTCCTGTGTGGTCTCTCCTGCTGTCTCCACTTGAAACTACTTTTCCCTGAAAGCCGGATGAATTGTCCCCTCTTCTGGGATGTTTTCACCTACTTTCACTCCCATTCCAGGCTGAATAGTTCCTTTTTTAGCTCACTTAGCACAGTGGTCCCCAATCGTTTTGGCATGAGGGACTGGTTTCCTGGATGTCAGTTTTTCCCCAGACTGCAGGGGGAGGATAAGAATCTACAAGCAATTGATTTGTTGTAGTCAATGTGTAGTCAAACCTCCCTGCTAATGATAATCTGTATTTAGGGCCACTCCCCAGCAGTAGCATCACTACCTCAAATCCACCTCAGATTACTAGGTATTAGATTTTCATAAGGAGCAAGCAAGTTAGATCCCTCACATGTGCAGTTAGGGTTCACACTCCTGTGAAAATCTAATGCCGTGGAAAGGAGGCAGGGCTCAGGTGGTGATACAAGTGATGGGGGGGCAGTTATAAATACAGATGAAGCTTCACTCACTTGCCTGCCACTCACCTCCTTCTGTGCAGCCCGATTTCTAATGGGCCACGGGCCCAGTACAGGTCTACAGTCTGGGGTTGGGGCCACCACTCTATACTTAGATAAAAATCTATTCCTTTCCTAGATAAGAGCTTTCTAAAACTTTTCTTTATTACCAGGACATCTATACGCCTCATATATGGTAGTTCTGCAATAAATGATTGCAAAATTACTGAAAAATTTTTGTTCTGTTAACCAGTGGCAAAACTATCATTTGATAGCTGAAAACCCAGCAACTAAAAAGTGAAATTTGCCAGATTTTCTTAATCTAATTAGAATGATTATAGAATAGTAGAAAATAAACAGGAAAATGATACATAATTAAGGCAATATAAAAAAATGGCTATATTTTAATCTGTTGTTGGTGTGATTTTCTTTCCTTTGGATAAATATCTGTCTCTGTTTCTATTGGATACTAATAATTTCATGTATTTTCTCATTAGAGCAAGTTACTCAGATGGAAAACTGAAAGCTCCTCCTAAACCATGTGCTGGCAATCAGGGAACCCAGATCACGGTAAGAATGGTAGATAGGGCTCGGTGCCTGTAGCTCAAGCAGCTAGGGCGCCAGCCA
This sequence comes from Otolemur garnettii, assembly GCF_000181295.1. Classification (NCBI taxonomy): domain Eukaryota; kingdom Metazoa; phylum Chordata; class Mammalia; order Primates; family Galagidae; genus Otolemur; species Otolemur garnettii. Next base: position 53,736,298 of record NW_003852397.1, read on the forward strand.
CATACACCTAAGGTGGCAGGTTCGAATCCCCAGCCCGGGCCCACCAAACAACAATGATGGCTGCAACCAAAAAAAAAATGGCCAGGTGTTGTGACGAGTGCCTGTAGTCCCAGCTACTTGGGAGGCTGAGGCAGGAGACTCGCTTGAGCCCAGGAGTTGGAGGTTGCTGTGAGCGTGATGCCATGGCACTCTACCCAGGGGGATAGCTTGAGGCTCCGTCTCAAAAAGAATGGTAGACAGGAGGCAAATTATTGAAAAAGAACTTTGTATAAATATTGGAATAAAACATAAAATTGTCTCTGGAGTTTTCAGAGTAATAATAAAATCGATTTTAATAGTTCATAGAGGCCCCAAGATATTGCCTTCTAGGCAAGAGAAATGATCACTGGCTTCTGTGGCATGGCAGCATGCCCACCTCTTGTCTTTTTTTAAGTGGCTGGGAGATTCTTTATTGGAATGGCAGAAATCAATAGAATAGTAGTTGGGAATGAAAGACGATTAAGCTTGGCTCTAGAAGATGTAGGTTAGAGCTCTGGCCCTGTCACTCGATGTTTGTGCATCCAGTAGTAAGTTACTTAACATTCCTTCCCCTTAGTTTTCTATCAGAAGGAACAAAGAATACTTGTCCTATTGCTGTAAAGCAGTGTCTTTCAACCTTTTTTGTCTCACGGCACACTTAAAACTATAGTTAAACTTCCATGGCAGACTTAAATTATGTTGATAAAAACAGTAAAAATAAGAACATATTTACTGTGCTTTGAACTCCTTTTGAAAATAATTTAGTCAATCATCTTTAAAAATTTTTGAAGCTCATCTAAGATCATCTCACAGCACACCAAGTGTGTCATGGCACGCCAGTTAAAAATCACCACCTTAAAGGGTGTTCAATGACACACAACTGTACAGTCAGTCAGAAGCAAGTCCACCACACTGCCTTTTGTCTGTAGTGCCTCAGTTGGTCTCTTTCCATTCTGTGATTCCTGAAAGCACCCTGCAGTAGTGTTGTATATCTTTCCCCTACGCCCCTTGCACTAGCTAGAGCACACCTCCTTGAAGACCACTTTAACATGTGTAGCCCCCGAGACAGAAAAGATAGTGTGCTTCACAGTGCATGTTAAGACAGATCCTGCACCAAGGTGGCCACAGTGTGATTTTTTAAGAACTCCAAATGATCTCAGAAAGTTTATGATTATTCTTAGTTTGAAAAATATTTTTGAATGCCATGTGATATTATAATTGTTTATAAATTTACCTGTGCACTCCACTAAATAGTGTGCTCTCCTGAGCAAGATGATGCTTTGTTTTTTAGCACAAATAAAAAGCCTACTATAGAGATAGCCCCCTAGAACATATTTGAGAAATCAGTGAGTAGTATATGTGGGAGGCAGGAAAAATGTCCTTTTATTCCTTTGTTAATTCTGGTCTATCCCTTGGTCCCTCCCCCAATCAGAACTATGCTGTTGGTAAATGTAATTGGATCCACTACCTTAAGACCCAGCTTTAGCTGGACAACTTCATTTTCATTTGCTTCTATGAATTTACAAGAAAAATCAATCTTCTGTTCAGGTGGAAGACCTATTTTACAACATATCCACCAGGAGGAAAGCTTTAAAAAATCCAAGTGAAGAATATGGGAAAATTTTGGAAGTTGTTGGCAGGTAACAGTCCCAAATCTGGGAAATGGGTCTCTGAGATCTTCACAAAAGGAACATGTTCCAGTGCTTATTGAGAACAGTTACTGAGATAGGTGGCGAACAGCAAAACTAGCTTACATGTTATTTCTGGTCAAGATTTAGTCACCAATTCAGGGCTTTCTGTCATCTGCCCAGAAAAGAACAATTGGTCCTTATATCAGTGAGGGTTCTTTGGTGGCAAGCAAAACAAACTGACTCTAGCTAGCTTAATCTGAAAAGAAATGTATTGGGAAGCTAGGAGTTACTTATCAAGTGGAAAAAAATATGAACATCTACTCCTTGGATAGTAGGACAAGAACCAGGATGGCTTCCAGGACTTAATGTTGCGACCCTTTTCTAATTTTTTTCATTCTTTTCCTAACATTATATCAACATCTGTGGGGAGAAGGTTTCTTGGTTGACAGTGTTGCTAGGATGCATCAAGTGGAATGGGATAGAGGTAGTTTCCCAAAGGAAGATTAGAAGCTGTTTCCAGGGCTCGGCGCCTATAGCTCAACCGGCTAAGGCGCCAGCCACGTACACCTAAGGTGGCGGGTTCGAATCCCCAGCCCGGACCCGCCAAACAACAATGACGGCTGCAACCAAAAAATAGCCTGGCATTGTGGCGGGCGCCTGTGGTCCCAGCTACTTGGGAGACAGAGGCAGGAGACTCGCTTGAGCCCAGGAGTTGGAGGTTGCTGTGAGCTGTAATGCCACGGCACTCTGCCCAGGGGGACAGCTTGAGGCTCTGTCTCAAAAAAAAAAAAAAAAAAAAAAAGAAGCTGTTTCCAGAAGGAGGAGAGGGAGTCTAGGACAAATGAAAATAACACCTTACTCTCCTTGTACATGTGGCTCCAGGACAGGCTGTCTGAACCCACATGTCCTTAAATTGTTATGGGGATGTATTTAATATTTTTCAGTATTTGTGAAATGAATTAAATATTTGCCCATAATAACATGGTCGGGGACTCATATATCAAATTGCTTTTTCCTGAAATTATATAAACCAGTGTCAGGATATTCATTATCTGAAAATAATGATAGATATAATCTGAAAAGGCATTCTGGTTGGCTCTAGATATAGTAAAATGAGATTTGCCCATAATAACATGGTTGGGAGCTCATATATCAAATTGCTTTTTCCTGAAATTATATAAACCAGTGTCAGGATATTCATTATCTGAAAATAATGATAGATACAATCTGAAAAGGCATTCTGGTTGGCTCTAGATATGGTAAAATGAGATATTGGTACTTAATAAATTTATTTTGCTAGACATAGTTCTTCAGTTCAGGAGGTTTATGGAGGGAGGACAACCAAGAAGAAGGGGCAGGAAGAAGCCAGTGAAGAATGGGGTGTGTTAAGGGCTCTGAGAGAGAATAGAAGTGTGTGGGTGTTATGAGAGCTGAGTTCATCGTGTCCTTCAGGCAGATCTTTTGGGACCCTGAAAATAAAACTATAGTTCAAGAGATTGTGTTGAAATATTCTTGAATCTAGTCAGCAACCTATAAAAGCAGAGAATAACTGTCTTTTATTTGATTCACATTATATTAGTCACATTTAGCGCTGATATATTTCTGTTGGTAAAATAGGATGTATCAAGATGTTTTTATTTAGAACTCCACGAATTGATTTAACTGAAGGGGGCTCTGACAGCTGTTGTGCACTTGGCTACTCTCTGCTTACTCTTTAATTTTGTTTTTCTTTTCCAGGTATTCAATACACAATTCAGGCATTAGTTTCTTAGTCAAAAAAGTAAGTTCTTGACTTATGGGGAATAGTTTTGTATAGTGAAAGGAAAAAGGGATTTTTTAATAGTTTGCCTGTGGCGATAAGGTTTCATTTACATCCGTGAAACAGTAAGCCCTTGTGTCTTCTGTTTATCAGCAAGGTGAGACAGTAGCTGACGTTAGGACACTACCCAATGCCACAACTGTGGACAATATTCGCTCCATCTTTGGAAATGCTGTCAGTCGGTATGTTAATAACCTATATACAAAAAACATCTTTTTCATTTCCTATCTTGGTTTATCATTATATCATGTCATTTTGGAATCCATCAAAATAGTATTTGCCTTAACAGTTTGCTTTAGTCAAATACACAAGCTTGTTTTTATGCTTCAGATTCATGAATACAGGCATTATTTCATGTAATCAGTGCTTTCTGGGTGCATGTTATCTTACAGATGCTATGTCTGTAAATCAGTATGTTCTCTTTAGGTGGTAGTCCTCAAAAATATTTATAGTGTAGTGGAATTCTTTTATCCTCCAGAGCACCTTCTTTTCCATGTATTTCCACTATTAGCACTTTAGGATTGCATTTAGTTACCATTGAACATTTATTATTATTATAATTACCTCTCATATTCCAGGCTTTGTGCCAAAAGTTATGGATATAAAGACAAATAAAATATTTCCTGCCCTTAAAGATTAGATTTTCAAGTGTCATCAAATCTTCTTTATTAAGAAAAGCCTAAGAGGGGAAATTGCTTGCATTATAGATTCCTCATTGTACTCCCTTCCATATGTGGTATCTACCATTTCCATCACACATTCCTAGCTAAATCTCAGAATTTTACAAAGCCCAAGTGCCTATGTCACAATCTGAGGGGGAAAATACTTAGACCCTCCCATATGCCAGGCATGCATCAGATGCTGTGCCTATCTAGATAAATGAGACAGTCCCTGATTTCCTTTTGACAGAAATCTAAAAGCAGCAGTAGTTGTCACAGAACCCAGTTTCTGCTTTGAAGAATAAATTATTCCTTGAGCCAGACCAAATTTCTTTCTTTCTTTTTTTTTTTTAAGACAGAGTCTCAAGCTGTCACCCTGGGTAGAGTGCTATGGCATCACAGCTCACAGCAACCTCAAACTCCTCCTGGGCTCAAGCAATTCTCCTGCCTCTGCCTCCCAAGTAGCTGGGACTACAGGCGCCCGCCACAACACCCAGCTATTTTTTGGTTGCCTCCGTCATTGTTGTTTTGGCAGGCCCAGGCTGGATTCGAATCCACTAGCTCAGTTGTATGTGGCTGGCGCCTTAGCCGCTTGAGCTACAGGTGCCAAGCCAAGCCAAACCAAATTTCTAAGTAGGAAATGACCAATTTGCTTTTAATTACCGTTTCCTTTCTAATTAAGCATTAATGAGTTAATTTTTTTAATTGTGCTCCCAGAGTGAGCTTTTATAGTGTTACTCTTAAGAGCTATTTGATTAAATTTTAAGATTCAGAATCAGTAGTTATGAAATTTCTAGGGACTATATAAGATTAGAAATCCCTGGGAGCAGCATTTCCAAAACATTAACCTTTGGAGGTACCTTTGGAATTCCACGAAAGAGGAAAGAATTCAGTGTGTGGAAAATGCTGTAAGCTGTACCCTCTACTCAGAAATTCAGAGCACATACTACCGCATGAAAAGCTTCTCCCATCCATTCAGCAAACCCTTATTGATTGCCTGCTGTTTATCATGTGCTATGCTATGTGATGGGATATAGTAGTGAACATAGCAGAAATGATTTGTGCCCTCAAATGATTATTTGGAAAAACATGTGAAATAATTATGCCTTTGATTAGCAGTTGTGATAGATGCTTCACAAGAAAAATACAGCCAATGCAGTGAGTGATGGGAGATTCTTGGGTGCCAGAACGAGGCACAGTAAGGAAAGCCTAGTTGAAAAAGTAATAATCCTTGAGATTTGAGGGATAAGTAGGAATCAACTAGCTGCCCACTAGGCTCGGAGTAGAGATTTCCAGGCAGAAGGACCAGCACATGGGAAGGGCTTCCGGCCGAAATGTGTGTCTTATCTGAAGACCTCTTTTTTACACATTAACCTCCGTTCCCTAGTAAACATACTCCAGGGAACACCACACTGAAGCCATATTTTGGTATTATTCGGTATAGTAATTCAGCAGAGATAAGTTTTTGTAATCCCATCTTTGGGATGTAGTTACTAAGATACACAGAAGTTTCAGCAAAATAAGGTTTCAGAGATTAAACTCATTGCGTATCCCAGTAATTAGAACAGTGCCTGGCATGTAGCATAAGTGCTTTGAAAACACTGATGGGGGAGATAGGTGGGTAGGTAGATGAATGGGTGGATGGACAAATAATAGAAGGGTGGATGGGTGATCCCAAATTAACCTTAATTACCTTAATTTACCTTAAAAACCCGAATTAATTGACCTTACTTTACCAAGTCTCTGCAGTCCTCATTTGACAAAGTCAGTTTATAGGAAGGAACGCTGGGTCTTCCCAATTCTGATTGTTTTATAATATTTGAGTCTTTGGGGTATTTTCAAAAGCTTCAGAATTTTTCTTTCTAACCAGAGAACTGATAGAAGTTGATTGTGAAGATAAAACTCTAGCCTTCAAGATGCATGGCTACATATCCAATGCGAACTATTCAGTGAAGAAATGCATCTTCTTACTCTTCATCAACCGTAAGTGAAAAGGAACCAAATGGGGAAATGCATTCACAGAGAATGTTATGAGACCCTGGAAACATTTTCTGATCCACAAGTTTAATAATACACAGAGAAACCCCATTCCACAGTTTGATTTGATTGGGAAGTATTTATAAATTTTTGTTCTAAGTCTATCCTTAGCCTTTTGATATGTGCTCATTGCTAGCTATTACAAAGATTGGTTCACAGCTCTTAAGAGGAACTCAAGAAGAGGGTGTCACAGGCCCCTGTCAGCCAGTACCTTTTTCTCACTTGCTGACATCACAGAGTTTATTGTACAAGCAGGCCCTAGGCAGAGCTGGGCAAATCAAGGCCACTGTTTAAAATTGCACAGCAGGACACAGAGGAGGGGTACCTCGGGTATACATACGGTCACTAAGGTAAGGTAGTTGAATGCTAAGCCATTTGAGAGTTTTTTTTTTTCAAAGAATGAGATTTATGGGCAGCACCTGTGGCTCAGTGAATAGGGTGCCAGCCCCATATACCGAGGGTGGCAGGTTCAAACCTGGCCCCGGCCAAACTGCAGCAAAATAGCCAAGTGTTGTGGCAGACGCCTGTAGTCCCAGCTACTTGGGAAGCTGAGGTAAGCCCAAGAGCTGGAGGTCGCTCTGAGCTGTGATGCTGGAGGTTGCTGTGAGCTGTGATGCTATGGCACTCTACCGAGGGCAACAAAGTGAGACTCTGTCTCTTAAAAAAAAAAAAAAGAATGGGATTTATGATACAAGGTACAGTTCTAGAAATTAGGGAGGAAATTAAATAAATTTGGATTTTTCTCACATTCTTTTGCAGTCCTTGTCTCTCTGCTGACATGTTGTTTACATGATAGGTATTTGAAAGTAATTTTGCATTCTGTTTCTTATAACTTAATTGTATAAGGTTTTGATAGTGACAAAGCAGCAGTAAATAATCCAAAATACAGTCTAGCTCAATTTTTCATTTTCCATCCAGAAACAAGATACATCTCTCCATGTGTTCAATTTTCATTATTTTTTATTTTGTGAGTCCTGTCTGTATTATTTTAAAGCATTTTGTAACAATTCTATAGTTTCATTTTGTTATTGGAAATGTTATGTTGTCTCCTTCCAAGTATAGGTATACGTATCTCAAAATACAGATGTTTATAGCAGTTGTTCAAAGTAGTGCAGAAACTGTGAGGAGAGAGCCAGTCATTTTATAGACACATTCTATTAAACTGATTTATATTAGCAGGATTTTTTTCCCTACTTCAGTAGGAAGTACTTAAGCCTAATGATGAAAACAAAGTTTGTTTTCATCAAGGCTCAGAAAATGTTTCTCATTCGTTTTTCGCTTACCATGAAGAATAACTGCTTTGTAACATGTATATTGCCTATAGGGTAGACAAACAAAATCACTGTAAATGCTATCTGGACTGGCCTTTATCAGGGTTTCTGTGGGGGCTGCTCACCATGGTCTCTGCATTCCTATTAACTAATCTGTTCACAAGTAGCAAAAAGAGGTCAGACTCTTATGCATGCCATTCAATTTGTCTGCACACTGTGCAGGCTCACTCAGGTGGCAGGGACAAAGAACACTCCTATGGTTTATCTTGAGTTCAGCAATCTCAGCTGAAGGGCTCCAGCTTGCTTTTGTCAAAGGCCCATGCCTACTCTAGCTTTGTGTGGTCAGAACACATGTTACAGAGTACAGTTACATTATTAAAGGGACCACAAATGTGGTGAGCACTCAGAGAATAATAGTCTCCTCATTGACAAAATTATAGCCACTCATCTTGTTGGAAATAAAATGATGTCACTTACCCCTGGCTACAAAAATTTAGGACTGCAGATCATCAGCAGGTCATCTAAAATACCTGTCCGGCTAGAAGGGAGAGCTGTGTTTTCTGAAAATACATCTTTCTCTGATTTCAGGCTTCTTTCTTCCAGCCTTTATTGTTTTCTACTCTTTCCAAACTTGCCTCATTTCCCAGATTACCTTAAACATACATAGAGACATCTGTATTGCCTAAAATTCTGGAAAACTCATCCTTCGTTACTCAACATGGATACAACACTGTTGGAATTCCCTGAGCAGAGTTAATTGCTCCCTCATCTCACCATTTAGCACAAACACCTTTATAACAGTGTTGACCACCTGGAGTGGGAATTAGTTATTCACCATCATAGTATCTCCCAGCACTTGGTATATGTGGTAGCTAGTATGTATTGTACAATGAGAAGTCTAAGAGCTGACATCATGCATTCCACTGTGCCAAACAAGGGCAAGCTAGTCCACATGAGCTGATTGAGGGGAAGGGAGATGGGAGGCAGAGTTTATGGCCCTATCACATTTTCTGCTTTTAGAGAGTTCCAAGCCCATAGTGAGATGCTGGGAAATGGTGATAGGTAGAGAGGGCCCTTTTTTCCCAGGGATACACATCACTCCAGAGGCCTTCTGAGGCAATGCATGGCTCGATATAAATGTGCACTATGGACCTCACCTCAGCACAGTTTTGAACTGGTTACTTTCTTTTTGTCTTTTAGATCGTCTGGTAGAATCGACTTCTTTGAGAAAAGCCATAGAAACAGTGTATGCGGCTTATTTGCCCAAAAACACACATCCATTCCTATATCTCAGGTAATGCAGCATCAAACTCCTTACCTAAGACTCACAGGGGATAGTAATTCTGTGAGGCTCTCCTCTTTGAAAGAGATGGGCTGGGGTCTTTAATAGCCCAATCAGGGCAAATCCCACGTACTAGTGCCAAAGGATGTTCTGTTCCTTCTCACAGGTAAAAGGCACATTATTCACTAATTTAGCAGAATCTCACTGAGAGCCTCCTTTGTGTTGGCAATACAAAGGTTAGTAAAATGTCTTATCCCTTCAGGAGTGGATGATAGCTTGTGGGTAAAGAGGTAACAGAGATTGCTTAAGAGGCTCTGAATATTATTTCTGCTAGGGTCAATCGGGAAGGTTTGGGCTTCCCAATTGACCCTATCGGAAATAATATTCTAGCCCACTTTTTTTCTTTCCATGAAAAGAGTCATCTGCTCTATGGAGATTCTTATCTTAGACTGCCCAATGCTGATTAGAAGAATTTCACTAAAATAATTTAGCAGTCATAAATAATTTAGCATTCGCATAAATCCAAATCCCATAGTATGTGTTTGAAATACAGAAATCTCCTGCTCTAACAGAATTTGTAGTCTAGGGGCTGATTTACAGAAGAGGTCTTTGCATTGTTCCTGGCTCTGCTACTAGCTTGTTTATTTCACATTTTTAGTATTTTTATCATTGTATGAAAAAAGATTACTCCCTTAGTCACAGGGCTATTATTTGTATAAGGCATGATACATATTAAACTGTCTGAAATCTGAAACTTTTACCCTCTGAATAGAAATTGTTAGAAAGAGTGTTAATTTATTTTTGTTCTGGTCACTTGTTCTGTTTAAGAGACAGGGTTTTGCTTTGTCACCCAGGCTGCAGTGTAGTGGTACAACCAAAGCTCACTGCAGCCTCAAACTTTTGGGTTCAAGTGATTCTCCCACCTCAGTCTCCTAAGTAGCTCGGCCTGTAAGCATGAGCTACTGTTATTGGCTTCTTTGTTCTAGTTTTGATTGAAGGAGAGGAATGTGTGTGTATAAAAATTGTGGTTAAAGGTAGTTTTTAAATTAAATGTAAAAGTGTTGACTTCCATATGTTTTCCCTTGCAAAATAATTAATTAGTCAAGTTATCACTTTCTTCTAGCTCTCCGGTGAGTCCAAACTGGAAATAGAAACCATATAACATTTTGAATAGGGAGAGTTTCATATAAAGAATTGCAAATGGGGGATTAGAGAAATAGGGCATTGGATAATAAAAGATGAAGAGACAGAAATAGCAGATAAACAAGCAGCCATTACTCCTCGTGTGGAGATAGAATCATGTCACCACACTCTTCCCTACCCCCTGACTGAGATGTAGACCATGTTGAGAGAATGCAGCTGTGGCTCACTGCGTGGTAGAGAAGTTGATGAGATAGATGTGCTGTCCTGGTGTCACTCTGAGGGCATGCTGGGCAAAAGAACTTGTAGAAGTCTGACAGAGACAAATGCACCCTAACTTGGCACAGAAACCCCTTCTCCAGTGTCCCTCCAGTGCTCTGTTGACAAAGCTTCACAGTGCAATGCTCCATTACCACAGAGCAAGCAGTAAAAGATAGACTTGGAGTGAGCAATAAATTGATACCTGGATGGCCTCTAAACTGACTCTTGTATTACATTTTAATGACAGAAAGTGTTCTTGCATATATTCTTGTTTTGACCCTTCTATAATACTGAGAAGTAAGTAGCAAGCATGTTCATGATTATAGATGAAACCGATCCAGAGAAGTTAAGTGACCTGCCCACAGTCACATAATAAGAAATTCCACTAATTCTAAAATGAAGATAATTACAGCCAGCCTATAATAAATGTGCCAGGGACATGCAAAGTGCTTCACATGAATTTAGTCCCCATCATAAGCCTGTGAGACAGGTAATGCTGTTATGTCCAGTGTATAGATGAAGACACTGAAGCAAAAAAAGATGGTGTAATTTAAACCCAAAGCTGCACAGCTCGTAAGTAGCTGAGCCAGTGTTTGGACACAGTCTCTTAGATTTGATCTGGAGGTTTTGACCACTGTGTTATTTGCTTCCCTAAATTTTCTGGCCACTACACATACAATATGTAGATTTTTCCTACCAGCTGAAGTAATTGTTCTCTTTTTTTCCTGCCAGTTTAGAAATCAGCCCCCAGAATGTGGACGTCAATGTGCACCCCACAAAGCATGAAGTTCACTTCTTGCATGAGGAGAGCATCCTAGAACGAGTGCAGCAGCACATTGAGAGCAAGCTCTTGGGCTCCAACTCCTCCAGGATGTACTTTACCCAGGTGAGGGCATTTCTCATCCATCTGTTTCTCAGGTGCCTTTGCCACTTTGAAATGTGCCCTGTCAGACATGAGAGCCCAGCTTTTTGACTATTACTTTAGAACTTACTTTGTAAGTATTACTTTGGTAATTTTCTTATTTTTATTTATTTAGAGAGAGTGTCTTTCCCTACTGCCCAGGCTAGTCTCAAATTCTGGGCTCAAGCGACCCTTTTGCCTCAGCCTCCCAAGAAGCTAGGACCACTGGCATTTGCTACCATGCCCAGTCCTGGTAATTTTCTTTTAGCAGTATTTTCTTTTTGAACTTAATTATAAAGGTATTGTGCTATTATTCCTGGGCTTAGAGTCATAAAGTTTAAACTTCTTTCCTGTTTTGTCTCTATCTGAAAACTTAGACCAGTGATTTTCAACCAGTGTGCCATGAGAGAATCGTAAAAATTACTGTGCTGTAGTAATTTTTAAAAGCAATTAATTAAATTATTTTTGGGCTGAGTACAGTGGCTAATTCCCAAATGGATTGGTCTAAGGCAAGTGGATTGCCAGAGCTCAGAAATTCGAGACCAGTCTGAGCAAGAGTGAGACCCTGTCTTCACGAAAAAAAGAAAAAGTAGCTGGGTGTTATGGTAGGTGCCTGTAGTTCCAGCTACTTGGGAGGCTGAGGCAAAAAGATCACTTGAGCCCAAGAGTTTGAGGTTGCTGTGAGCTAAAATGCCACAACACTCTGCCGAGGGCAACAAAGTAGAACTGTCTCCCCCCAAAAAAATTATTTTCATAAGAAGTTCAAAGTATATTAAGTATATTCTTTTTCTTTCTTTACTATTTTTTTGGTCAACGTAATTTAAATGTGCTGTGGAAGTTTATAGGTTCAGTGTGCTGTGAGATAAAAAAGGTTGAAAAACTGCCTTAGGCCAAATTCCTAAGAAATAAGCCACCTGAAAGTAGAAACAGGTGCTTCTCAAATGTGTTTTTCTGTACTGAAGATGTTCACAAGGAAGCTGGTCCCACTTACACAGGGCAGAGTTAAAGGGCTGGGCCCCAGGGAAACAGTGGGAAGGGTGAAAAGAGCAGCAGCTTTAGTGTCAAAACTGACTTAACAGCCATGTGAATAACCTTCCCTGGCCTCCATGTCTATTGTCTACCTCAGTGAAGACAGAACTGGTCATTCTTACATCCAAGGACAGATACAAACAGCAAGTGAACAGTGAACACAAAATTTCTGGTGTAGGGCCTGGCACCATATTCATCATATGATAGTTGTCCAGGATATAAGTGCTTATAATTCTAAATTACTTGCCTTCCCTGGGTCCACACTTTTCCCATCTGTAAGATAAGCAGGTTAGATAATGTACTTTCCAGTCTCCCCTCCCAGTTCAGAGATGATGTGATTACGGGGAGCTCTTTATTCAGGATGAGAATGTGTTCATCAGAAGCACAACAGACACTGAAACTATAAAAACAGAAACATATTCTTATTAAATTATTCTGGGTCCTGCAAGCCGAAAGTGGGGCTTCTGTGAGACCCAGTTTCACAGAAAACTTTTTAAATTACCAAGCAGATGAATGATTTCCATAAGAACGTTCAGTTAATACCCACATGGAAAGAACCCAAGTGGGATATGGTATGGGCACTAAGCATGAGATGGTGCCCCACCAGCCCTGGAGCTCATGAACCTACAGATTGTTAGGACAGTGAGGGACTGAGTCCTCACAGGATGCTACTGGTAACACCTAACAGGGGTATGTGGCAGGTAGGCACAAAGAAGTTTTGCATGGAAAGCAGCTCTCATTCCTTTGTTGCTTTTGATGGGTTTAGTACTTACACGAGTCCCAGGTCTTATAGAGATGATAAGTGCACTGGGCCTTGCAGCGCCCATGGACATGGTGAAGCTGCATATGCCCCCAATGAGGGTTATTGTGTCTAGCATGGGTAAAGGATTCAGGAGGGGCTCCTGTCCTGCACTGGGCAGTTAGGGAAGGAAATGAAGGGACGTGGTGCGCGGGACCTGAAGGCTCAGTAAGAGTTCGCTGGGCCAAAAGGAAGGGGGAATGAAGAGTGTTTCTGGCAGAGAAAATGGCAAGGATAAAGGCCTAAGGTGCAAGAAAACACTTATTTGAGGGTCTGAAAGTTCATTGCAGTGGGTCTGGTGTTCTCCACCCTGGCTGTAGTTAGAATTGCCTGAAAAACTTTGAGAAAATACCAATGTTTGGGTCCACCCCAAACCAGTCAATTATTTATGGATGGTTAAAAGCATCCCCAGGTACCCCTCATGTGTAACCAGGATTAAGTCTTGATGAGCCTGACAGCGCCAGTGGGTGGCTGTGAAGGAGTTGGGTAGCAGAGTTCAGGCCACCTGAGAGATTTTCATCAGAATCCTAAAGAGTTTAGATTTTCAACTTGATGGGAACTGATGGGATCTGATTTGCATTTTATGAAGAGCTCTCTGGATTGAAGATGAGCGAGATGGAAATTGCAGTGATTTGAGAGAAGTGGTGAGGCCGTCAAGACACCAGAAGGAGCTTCATTCACTAATAGTTGAGAATCTAGAATTGCAAGACCTAGAAATGGGTTAGCTGGTGTAGAGAGAGAAAAGAAGCCCAGATATGATGAAGGTACAGAGCATGTGGCCTGGCCCTTTGCTCTGATCAACTGAGGTCTGAAGGAAGAGATTTGGTAGAGATTGTGGAGTCTGTGGCTTCTGGGAAAAGAAACTCTCAGCGTCCTCATCTTATTATCCTGGATAAGTCATACTCATTTATTTAGATTACGTTTTATTTTCAAGTAAGACTCTCATAGTCTTGACCAGTGTATCTTCAGAAGGAAAGTACGTTTCTGAATCAGAGGCCTGCCTGTGGCTGTTGGTACAATGATGGCAGCTTCTTAGGCTCCTTACTGCCATGAAATATTGCTGTGGGTGGTGAAGTCCAAACTGAGAGCTGAGTATTTAGACCCTCTCCCTGCCAGCAGCAGGTCACACTGGGTCCTGACTTTTTGGCCATGGAGCCATCTTTCTGCTCACCAGCTTGTGTCTTGTCCTCCAATGCCCAGGGCCGGCCAGCCCGTCAAAACCCCTGGTTTGCAGTGAATCCATTTCATTTGGAAATCAGGAAGCCTGGGGATTCTTGTACATTTGTTCTAAAACTGTGATATTAGACAAGGTATTTCACTTTCCTGGGCTTTAAAATTACTATCTGTGAAGTAGTACGTTAATTTCTGCTTCCCAAAGCCTACCTGTTGGTATTGTAAAGGCAAATGAAGTAAATACATTCCAAGGATTTTAAATTGTCTTGGAGGTAAGGCTTTATTTGTATGAACAGAGTTGCAATTTCACCTAACTTTATTATAAATAGTTGTAAACACTCATAAAGTAGATAATACAACAGATATCTCCATACTTCTCACCCAGCTTCAACAGCCATCAGCATTTTACTATATTTGTGGAATGGAGTATTTTAAAGCACATTCCAGACAATCATTTCTTCTGTAGTACCACATTCATCTAACAATATTTTTTTTCCTTTTATAATCACAATATTATTTTATATCTGGTAAAATGAATAGTAAGTACATCATTTAATACCTAGTCCATATTTAAATATCTCAATTGTCCAAAAAAGATATTTTTATAGTTCAAGTCTGTATTCTCTCAAGTTCCACTTACTATGTTTGGTTATATCTCTTAAAACTCTCTTTTAAGTCTCTTTGAAGCTAGAAAAGTCACCTTACCTTTTTTTGTTTCCACTGGTCCTGTATTTCTTTCTTTTTTTTTAATTGTTTGGGATTCATTGAGGGTACAGAGAATTAGGTTGCACCGATTGCATTTGTTATAAATTCCCTCTTACAATTGTGTCCCACCACCAAGAGGTGTTCCGTACACCATGAGCCCCCAACCCCTCCCTCCTTCCCTACCCCTACTGCCTCATTCCCCTATCCCCCACCATGTATTAGGTCACCTACTACCTTCATATTAGAATTGAGTACATTGGATTCTTGCTTCTCCATTCTTGTGATGCTTTACTAAGAAGAATATGTTCCACTTCAATCCAGATTAATACAAAAGATGTAAAGTCTCCAACTCTTTTAATGGCTGAATAGTATACATATACCAGAGCTTGTTAATACATTCCTGGTTTGCTGGGCATTTAGATTTTTTCCACATTTTGGCGATTGTAAATTGAGCTGTGATAAATAGTCTAGTCCAGATGTCCTTATGATAAAGGACTTTTTTTCTTCTGGATAGATGCCCAGTCATGGTATCTGCATGGTGCAGGATCAATTTGAGTTCTTTAGGGATTCTCCGTACTTCCCAAAAGGCTGTGTTAGTTTGCAGTCCCACCAACAGTGTAAAAGTGTTCCCTTCTCTCCACATCCACACCAGCATCTGCAACTTTGAGACTTTTGTGATGTGGGCCATTCTCACTGGAATTAGGTAGTATCTCAGGGTAGTTTTGATTTGCATTTCTTTGATGATTAGGGACAGTGAATATTTTTTCATATGTTTGTTAGCCATTCCTCTGTCTTCTTTGCCCAGTGATATAAATATGCATTGTTTGCTCTTTTTTTGTTGATTAATTTGAGTTCTCTGTACTTACCAAGCTTTTGTCTGATTAATGATATGCAAATATATTTTCCCATTCTGAAAGTTGTCTATTTGCTTTGGTTTCTGTCTTCTTAGCTGTACAGAAGCTATTCAGTTTAATTAAGTCCCATTTGTTTACTTTTGTTGTTGAAATTGCCACTAAAGTCTTTTTCATAAAATCTTTTCCCAGGCCAATATCTTCAAGTGTTTTTCCCACACTTTCTTTGAAGATTTTTATTGTTTCATGCCTTAAATTTAAGGGGTTTTTTTGTTGTTTTTTTGGGGGGGGTGGAGTTGGCTGGGGCTGGGTTTGAACCCGCCACCTCCAGCATGTGGAACCAGCGCCTTACTCCTTTGAGCCACAGGCACCGCCCATGCCTTAAATTTAAATGTTTTATCCATCTTGAATCAATTTTTGTGAGGGATGAGGGCCCAGTTTCAGTCTTTTACATGTGGTTATCCAATTCTCCATTTTTGAATAGGGATTCTTTTCCCCAGAGTATATTCTCGTTTGGTTGTATTCAGGTGGCTGTAAGATTTTAGTTTCATCTCAAGGTTTTCTATTTGGTTCCAAATATCTGTACTTTCTGTTATATCCCAGTAGGAGGCGCATAATGACTTGTTATGTCATTATGGTGTTAAGATTCATCAGTGGATTCAGGTGATGACAGCTTGAGCCCTTCATTGTAAAGTTACCCATCAACATTTATCTTAATGGTTTTACCATTCATTAATGACTAATCATCTGTATCACTTATTTAATTAAATTACAAGATTATGATTTTCTGATTTTATAATTTTTTCTGAATTAATTGACTGTAATTATTTTGTATAGAAGAACTTTCCCTCATTTGTTAGAAGTATTTGGTTATTCTGAAACATAGTTCACCCTAGAAAGTAAGGCTAGATGCTAAATTCTATCCCACGGGTTATCAGTTTTCAAAGTAATGAGTTGGTATTCTAGCAATTTCCAGTGGTGTTTAATGACTTTTTCCCCCCCCCGTCTCTTCCCCTCCATCACCCTCTCCCTCCCACCTTACTTTCTCTTTCTCCCTTTTAGTATTTTGTCATTGCTATTAACAAAGCAACATTATTTAATCAATTTTGTTCATTTTTCTTTTTGATGTTTAAATTATCTTAAGGTCCAATGGAAGCTCCTTGAAGCTGGTGCCCTCTACCTTTTGACCCAATTCCATTAGTCTTGATCATTTCCTTGCTTCTGGCAAGATAAGATATTGTAGGCACACTTCATACTTTCCCACCCCAATCCTGGAACTGGAACTGGCCATTTCTCTAAGGAGTTCTAGTTCATTTTAGTGAAGAATGTTAGAGATAATAATCTAGAATTTGAGAGTCCTCATTGCTACTGGGCAGTCATTGCTTTCAGGAATTTCTTGTGGGCAGAGCTGGGAAATATGTATATTTAAAAATAGGCATTTGCATACTAATTGTCAGTAGCTAGGAGGAGGGGAAATAGGGCAGTATTGTTTAATAAGTCTAGAGTTTAATTTGGGGAAGATGAAAAAGTTCTGGAGATGAATGGTAGTGATGATAATATGAATAAATGAACTTAATGCCATTGAATTCTTGCTTAAACATAATTAAAATGGTAGATTTTATGTTATGTATAATTTACCACAATAAAAAAAATTCTATGGCAGCAAAAAAAAAATAAGAATCTTATATTGATATTTCCATTTCAAGCTCATTTTAAGATTGTAAGGATTTTTGCTTAATTCTTCAATTTTATACTTGTAGACCTTTATATTCCAAAGTTTGGTCAGAATTGCTTCTATTATAATAATAACTCTGTGATGATAATTATGCCTGGTACTAATTTTTTTCCAATGCTGCTGCTCCGTTTGGGAACCTGCATGTGTGAGCCTTATATTTTGAGTCTCCCCACTGTCTTTTCTTTTGATACAGACTTTGCTACCAGGACTTGGTGGCCCCTCTGGGGAAGTAGTTAAATCTACAACAAATCTGACTTCATCTACTTCTGGAAGTGGTGACAAAGTCTATGCCCATCAGATGGTTCGTACAGATTCCCGGGAACAGAAGCTCGATGCATTTCTGCAGCCTCTAAGCAAGCCCCAGTCCAGTCAGCCCCAGACCATTGTCCCTGAGGATAAGACAGATGTTTCTAGTGACAGGGCCACTCAGCAAAATGAGGAGATGCTTGAACTCCCAGGCCCTGTTGAAATGACTGCCAAGAATCAGAGCTTGGAGGAGGATGCAGCAAAGGGGACTTCAGAAAGTTTAGAGAAGAGAGGACCCATTTCCAGCCCAGGCAACCCCAGGTATGGTCTTTGAAAAGTGCCACTTGCCTCCTTTGTTCTATAGTAAAACTGCTTTCTAACTTTGGCTTTTCAAGAATCATTTGCATTTCTCTCTGCCTGATGTGCCTTCTGCCTCCACTAGGATAGTGCTATGGCCTTGTTTGCTGTTTGCCTCTTACCATGGCTTGAGAGTCACCTGCTTGTGATATGGTTGAATTAGTTTAAATGTCCAAAGTTCCAGGTATTAGTATTGGAGTAGTAGTCCAATTGAATGAAAGAAAAATCTAAAAAAGGCAAAAGATTTACCTTTTATCTTTAGTAACAAATTTTATCAGATGTGGCTACAGAGAGAAGCCTAAAATATAGGGAGGATTCTTTTTCATCCTACCTTAAGCTGCTTTCTCTTTTTTTCAGAAGAAACACTTTGTGAATCGATTTAAAAAACACCCTGAAGTATGCAAGTTAGCGGTGAAAGAGAGCTACAGGAAAGGGGAATAAACAATAATAAAGACTGTCATTTAATTTTTAGCATTTCCAGGGTACTCCCTGCAGGTACTCTACAACATTGTCTCACTGAGCTCTGTCAAGTGGATATTCTTTATTTAACGTGTGCTCATACTAAACCTGAAGCTCCAGTGGAATCGTTTGTCTAAGGCCACACTTGGTACATGACCACCAAAACTCATGACACTAACTGGCCATTTGAACTTGGATGAGTTACTTAACTCCAATTTGCTCATTTCTGAATCAGCCGAGCAAGATGACTTCCAACAATTTTTTCCAAAAAATAATTAAGAAAGCTAATATTTATTGACCACCTACTGTGTCCCAAATACTTGGAATACATTCTCTCATTTAATGTTTTTAAACATACATACAAATATAAACGTTTATCAATTAGGGAACTTATTTACCACATGGTAGTCAGTTTTTTTTTTTCTTTTCTTTTTTGAGACAGAGTCTTACTTTGTTGTCCTTGGTATAGTGCCCTGGCATCACAACTTACAGCAGTCTCCAGCTCTTGGGCTTAAACAATTCTCTTGTCTCAGCCTCCCAAGTAGCTGGAACTACAGGCGCCCACCACAACACCCACCTATTTTTTTGTTGCAGTTTGGCCAGGGCCAGGTTCAAACCCACCACCCTTGGTATATGGGGCTGGCGCCCTACTCACTGAGCCACAGGCGCCGCCCAGTATTCAAATTTTTTTAAATCCAAGATCAGATTATATCGCTCCTCTGCTGAAAATTTTTCAGTGACTTCCCATTATACTCGGGATAGAACCTAAAACCCTCATCCCACCTTCCCTTCATTCCTTCACTTTCCTTCCCACTCCCAGTGCTTTGCCCACATGCCTCTTGTGGCTGATCTGAATTGAATGAGCTACCTACCCTCTTTGCTCTTGCTGTTCCCTTAGCCTAAGAAGGCTCTGGCCTCTTGTCACTCAACTTTCAACTCATTGTCCCTCATGCCAGAGGCCTTCTTTGTCCATTTAGTCTAACATTCCCTCTCCTCTCGCTTCCTGATTATTCTTTGTGTTGGCTTGGTGGCCACAGCACAGTGATTACAGTGTCAGCCACATACACCGAGGCTGGCGGGTTCGAACAACAGTGACAACTGCAACAAAAAATAGCCGGGCATTGTGGCAGATGCCTGTAGTCCCAGCTACATGGGAGGCTGAGGCAAGAGAATAGCTTAAGCCAGTGGTTCTCAACCTTCCTACTGCCATGACCCTTTAATATAGTTCCTGTGGTTTGTGACCCATAGGTTGAGAACCGCTGCTTAAACCCAGAAATTGGAGGTTGCTGTGAGCTATGACACCACGTCTACTGAGGGCAGCATAGTGAGACTCTATCTCAAAAAAAAAAAAAAAAAAGAAAAAATTAAACAAACCTGAACCCATTGTTCTATGTGTTACCTTGGTTTTTTTTTTTTTTTATTCTTATTGTGTTTATCACTACTTAAAATGATCTTCTTTCTATGGCTGTCTCTCCTACTGGAAAGTAAGCATTATGAGAGCAGGAGTGCCTTGTCTGTTTTCTTTATTGCTGTATGTAGTTGATATACAACAATGTCTGCTAGATACATAGATGGAAGAATGAATGAGACTTGACAAGGTCAGCTTACTTGCTCAAAGCCCTGCAGCTCTGCAGGACCAGGCTAGACTCTAGATTCCTGCTTCCTGCATGGCCAGCTGCTGGGATCTGAGGGTTGTCAGATAAACAGTGTCAGACAAGCAACAAACTAATTTTGCTGGCCATACCACACAGGGATCCCTCCACAGCTATATAGAACCAATGTGAAATGCAACTCCACAAAATTTGGCTAAGTTTAAAAAAAGAAGAGTAATGATATGCCAGTTCCTTTTCTTTATTGCAGAAAGAGACTTCGGGAAGACTCTGATGTGGAAATGGTGGAAGATGAATCCCAAAAGGAAATGACCACAGCCTGTACCCCCCGGAGAAGGATCATTAACCTCACCAGTATTTTGAATCTCCAGGAAGAAATTAATGACCGGGGACATGAGAGTACGTAAGTGCTAAGTCTTGCCCGGGACTCTGAGCCTAAACTGCTAACATTAAAGTTTTGGAAATGCAGAAGGCATTCAGATTGTCAGGGTGCCAACTATGGTGTGCTAGGTAAACCTCTCTGCCTTTACTAACTCAAAATAGCATCAGCTTAAAAACATTTTTCACTTGGGAGAAGGGGGAAAAATAGTCTGTATTTGTTTCAATTACTATTAATTGGTATTCTCATTAAACTGTAGGTGTCAGAGCAAGTCAGTCATTTTAGTGATTTTCCATTTGTTTCTGTCTTAGCAAAAAGCAGAATAATGATCCCCAAAATTCTTATCCTGTGGACTGAACAGCCTATGTTATTGCTGAAAGTACACAGGCTTGGGAGGTAGCTGTGAGTTGAGATCCTGATCATTTCTATTGTGTGACCTTAAACTCATGGCCTAAACTTTCTATGCCTTGGTTTTTTCTCCTTGTCTATGAAATGAGATTAATTTTACCCTTTAAGATTATTGTTCTGATTAGAGATAAAATGTAAATAAAACACTTGTTACAGAGTAAGGAGTCAAAAAGATATTTTATATCCTAAAGTCAAAGTTAAATTGTCATTATTATCATTGTCATCAGAAGTAGCTTTTGTGAATACCTGAGTGTAGAACTCCCATGTTGGGATGGACTGATGCAGGGACTGAGGTATGTAACAGTAAATTGGCCCTCACAACAGTCCTTACCCCACCCCACTTTGAGTCAGACGGTAATGATCCAAGTGTAGACATCATTGCCCAGGACTCCAGTTTACAGCTCTGTACTTAAGCCTACATAATTTAGGCATGACCTTTCTACTTTTCATCTATTATACATTTCTTGATTAAATTAGTCTGATTTCAATGCTGTTGAAAAATATATCTCAAAATATAACAGTCTGGATTAATTTTTAAAAGAAAATGAGTAGCTAAGGAGCAATCTGAACCTTTGCCACGAATCCTTAACCTTTTAAATTAAAACAGCTGCTTCTGACTCAGTGGCCTCTTAAATATTTTCTCTGTCTCAGTTACTGCTTATCTGAGCCAACTCAGGAAGGCCTCAGCTTGCCTTTCCCTGTTGGTGCTCTTCTCTTAACATTCTGGGCCTTTGTTTGCATCTGGGAAAAGACGCATAGGTTGTCTTTCTGTGTGGGCAGGAGAAAAACTTCCTGTACTTGCAAAACTGAGTACTTGCAATTGGTAGAAGTGGCTGCCAGTTGGCTTCTGGTTTTTATTTCCATGAAGATTTGCTTCATTTGCTATTTCCCTCTGTTAATAGCTTTCAAGCTGGGAGCTTTTAAAGCAATTTTGAATAGCATGTAGTTTAAGAAAGGTGGGCTGTTACTTGATTTATTTAGCAGTCTTCCTCATAGTAGTTTCAAGTAACAGACTCCCTCAGTGACCACATTTACTAAGTTTCCTTCAAGAGTTTGCCTCTCTCATATAAGACAGGTTGTTTAAAGTTATAGTTTGAATAAATTTTTAAGTAGCATCAGACTGTTTTCAGTACAGTGTAAACTACCAGCATCAAGTTTGGTCAGGTTTGGAGTCTTGCCAAAGCTAAGATGATAAATCTAAATGGTTTATCTATATTCAGCAGGGCGCAGTGGCTCACACCTGTAATCCCAGCACTGTGAGAGGCTGAGGTGGGAGAATTGCTTGAGCTCAGGAGTTCAAGACTTGCCTGAGCAAGAGTGAGACCCTGACTCCTAAAAAAAAAGAAAAAAGAAAAAGGAAAAACCCAGCTGGGCACCAC
>NW_003852397.1:53758582-53766971 GCF_000181295.1 Otolemur garnettii
AAAAAAAAAAAAAAAAAAGGCAAAGAAATAAAAAATAAGCAAGGAAATAACATTGTATATTCATATACATTATCTCATTTAATTATTGAATAGTGTGAGGAAGGCAGAGCAGATACTGTTATCTCTATTTTTTTTTTTGAGACAGAGTCTCACTTTGTTGCCCAGATAGCGTGCCATTGTGTCACAGTTCACAGCAACCTCAGACTCTTGGACTCAAGTGATTCTCTTGCCTTAGCCTCCTGAGTAGCTTGGACTACAGGCCCCCACCACAATGCCCAGTTTTGTTTTTTTTTTAATTAAGAGACAGGGTCTCACCTTAGCTTGAGCCAATCTTGAACTCGTGAGCTCAGATGATCCACCTACCTCGGCTTCCCAGAGTGCTGGAATTACAGGCATGAGCCACTGCACCTGGACCCATTATCTCTATTTTAAAGCTGAGAAAAGTAGAATGGAAGATGGAGAGGATAGATTTCCAACAATCAAAAACAGACCCAGGTTCATACTTTGTTGATGGTGGGTTGTGACTAGGAATGGCCTTCACACAGAAAGATTAGCCTAATGTTTATATGCAAGACAAACACACTATATGATTCTAATCCCATAGACCAGTGGTTCTCAACCTTCCTAATGCTATGACCCTTTAATACAGTTCCTCATGTTGTGGTGACCTCTAACTATAAAATTATTTTCATTGCTACTTTATAACTATAATTTTGCTACTGTTATGAATCATGGTGTAAATATCTTAGAGATTTAATTACCCCAAAGGGGTCTCAACCCACAGGTTGAGAACCGCTACCATAGACTGAGGGTTGTGTTTCCAAACATGGCAGGGTAGGGTCTCACAGAGGGACGAGCTGCCATAGGTGTGAGGAGCAGAGTGAGAACTTGCTTTGGAGCTAGAAGAACTCTACTCAGACTTCTGCCACTTACACCATTCAATGCCAGTCAAAATTTGTTCACTTTTTGGGTATGATTTTCTTACTCTGTAGAATATGCTACCACTACAGCCATTTTTGGGCTGTTGTAATGAGCACATAAGATACCATGTGTGCACTTGATAAGCTACAAGGCACTGTTCAAGGGCAGGGATCTCTGCCATGGACCCTGCCCACTGGCATTTGGTTTATACCCATAGCCCCAAACTGAGGTAAGCTGGTTGTCTTTAAGTTGAATGCTGTGCAGAGATTTATACAGACTCAGATTTGGTGAGGAAGGCCACTAACCTTAATAAACCAACAGCTTGGCTCAGCACCTGTGGCTCAAGCGGCTAAGGCGCCAGCCATGTACACCTAAGCTGGTGGGTTCAAATCCAGCCTGGGTCCGCCAAACAACAATGATGGCTACAACTAAAAAAAAGCTGGGCCTTGTGGTGGGCGCCTGTGGTCCCAGCTACTTGGGAGGTGTAGGCAGGAGACTTGCTTGAGCCCAGGAGTTTGGAGGTTGCTGTGAGCTGTGATGCCATGGCATTCTACCCAAGGTAACAGCTTGAGGCTCTGTCTCAAAAATAAATAAATAAATAAATAAATGAACCAACAGCTTGGCTTTTCCCTGATGAAGTAGTTCCCCTGGACCAGGAAAGAAGTAAGAGATACTTTCCTTGTAACAACATTCTTTGTTGCATTTATTTATGTTATTATTTCATCAGTGTGTTGTCTATTCAGGGACCATGTCTGTTCAGTCCACTCCCTCATCTCTGATACCCAGCAGTGTTTCTGGCTTATGTACTAAGTGGATATTTGCTAAAGGACTGAATAAATGATTGAGGAGCAGCCTGGGAGACAAAGCCCTAGAATGCTTGTTCTAAAGGAATATGAAATTTAACACTCAATTAGACAACTCTTTTGAATCTGGGATTTACCCATCCCTGGTGGGCACACATTCAGTTAACAAATGAGGTTAATTTTGGAAGGTTCAGTATCCTATCAAGTTTTCTGTGGAATTGGACTTATCTCAGGAATTAGTAATGACTGAACTTACTTATTGTTTAGTCCCATAATTTTGATTTCGTAATTAATGCAGACAAGGAATAGCATGAGCTACGATACTTGTTATTCTTTGAATGTGAAAATTTGCTGAATATTTTTTGCCTCCAGATATCCATACTTCGTTTATCAAATGGTAAACAGATTTGGGTCTGAATATACATGCCCTTAATATGGTTTGTCATCAGGTGACGGTTTATTTTGGTACATGAGATCAGTTCAGCAAACATTTGTCAAGTGTTAAGTATCTTATCAGTACAAAAATCATTGTGTCAAACTCAAAAGTAGAAAATGAGATGAATGAGCCATGACCTCTGCCTTATAGGATGTTGTGTAGGGATTATTTAATAAAGAACTGGCTGTGACATTAGGTGGAATGAAAGAATCTCACAGAGACGGGGGCGGGGATGGGTGTTTTGATTATCTCCAGCAATAGCAAAGGCATTGGCATATAGGGCTACTGGAAGGCATCCCACAGGACATGGGGCATCCACAGGGCATGGGGGCTTCTCCCCTGCAAAAGGGAATTAGGACTTAAGAGGATGTATTGCCCTTCTTTCAGATTCAGTTTTGCGTACTGCTTCTCAGAAAACATGCTAAGAGACTCAAGGCTGTGGTTGTGAACTCGGATGTTTGGTGTGGCTGTGAAGCACAGAAGGATTTTATCCCATTTTGCTGTTCACAGAATGGCAGAGAAATGGCATACTAGCACTGTGGGAACATTTAGGTTAGAGATGAAATATGGGTCCTTTTAGTCCTGATAAGAGACCAGGAAGAGGTCCAAGAAGCCTCACCAGACTAAATGCAGAAAAGTCCTACACTTGGTTAGCAAATACCACCAGCGGCAGGGCTGCACTTCTGCAACTCTAGATGTGTCAGAGGAACATTCTGTATGGAAAAATCTATGACCCTTTTTTAGTGGATTACACTGCTTTCTCTTTCCTCCAGTGCCTCATTATTCAAGATAATTTGATGTTCTCCAGCTTTTAAAATAATCATTTTCCGCCTACACAGAACATCATGTAGAGACATTGAGTTTCCAGTGGGAACTGCTGAAAACACTTATTCTAAAATGAAGAAAATAAGTAAGCTGCTTTTCATGGGCGGGGGGGGGAGGATATTGTTATAGAACTTATAACAGTATGAGAATTTATTTGTGGTGCCCAAGCTTTAAAAAAGGGGGTAGTAAAAGCATGATGTACAGGTTTATTGCTGTGCTTAGAACCATGCCATGTTTTTCTCTGATCCCTCTTGTACCCCTTTTTTTCTTTTTGGGTGTGATGTTTTTACTTCTTTCGTTAAAAAAAAAAATTAACATATAGTGTGTGTGTTGTGTGTATACATACACATTTGCAGATATATTAGTAAATTTTTTAAATTGTATTTATGGCTGGGCATGGTGGCTCATACCTATACTCTCAGTGTTTTGGGAAGCAGAGGTAGGAGGATCACATGAGGCCAGAAGAGTTCAAGACCACTGTGGGTAAGAAAAATAAAATAACTGGCCAACCACAGTGGCATAATTGTAATCCCAGTTCTCAGGAAGAGGAGGCAGAAGGGTTGCTAGAGCCTAAGAGTTCAAGGTTGTGATGAGCTATGATCATACCACTGCACTTTAGCCTGAACAACAGAGTAAGAAAGATAAAAGAGATATAATAAATAAAAATCTAAAAGAGATATAATAAATAAAAATCATATTTATAAGTGTTTTGCAAGCTTTTAGCTATACACATATTATATTTCTAAGATTCATTCATCTTGTTGCTTATGGCTCTGGTTTACCTTTTCTGTAGAATAGATTCCACTCCATGAAAATACAGTTCATTCATTCTACTGTTGAAGGACAGTTGAGGAATGCGTAAGGCTGTCAGTACCTGTCTCCTCACATCCACCTTGCTTCCCAGCCATGAGTTGATCAGTGGCCTAGCTCACAGGTTGGGAAGCTCAGCTTGTAGAGTATAGTTAAAAGAGTTACTGCTGGGTCAGAAGATGACAAATTATTTTCCAAAGGGGTCATAATTCATTTGTGTTTTCACCATCAGTGTATGGAAACAATTTGTATTTGCTCTGTTTTATGTCCAACATTTTATTTTGCCAAACTTTTTAGTTTGGTGATTGTGAAACGGTATCTGGTAGTGGGGTTTGTTGTTGTTGATGTTGTTGTTTTGAGATAGTCTCACTCTGTTGCCCTGGGTAGAGTGCCTTGGCATCATAGCTCACAGCAATCTCAAACTCTTGGACTTGAGCAGTCCTTTTGCCTCAGTCTCCAGAGTAGCTAGGACTACAGGCACTACCACCACACCCAGCTAGTTTTTCTATTTTTCATAGAGATGGGTTCTTACTCTTGCTCAGGCAGGTCTCAAATTCCTGAGCTTAAGCATCCACCTTGGCCTCTCAGAGTGCTAGGATTACAGACATGAGCTGCTGTGCCAGGTCTGGTGATGGGTTTTATGTGCATTTTCTTCGTTACAATCAAATTGAATCAGTATATTTCCTCTTTTGTTAAGTGCATGTTCAAGTTTTTTTGTCTGTTTTTCTGTTTAATTTTTAATCTTTTCTAACTGATTTTAGAAGTTTTTAATATATAAGATATCCCAGAAGTCTCCCATAAAGTCACCCCTACATCAGAAAAATGGGAAATTGTATCTAAACATACCTTTATTTACAAAATATTTATTACAGAATCTTACAAAGATGTGGCCAGTACAGAGAATATTTTGTAAATATTTTGATACAGGTCTCTCACATCAAATCAAAAGCAATTTATGAGGAAAGCATGTTGAACGCTGAGATAGGCCAAAAGCTAGGCCTCTTATACCCCATAGTTAGTCAAGTTGTAAATGCAAAGGAAAAGTTCTGGAAAGAAATTAAAAGGGCTGCACCACTGAAGACACAAATAATGATAAAATAAAACAGCTTTCCTGCTGAGATGGAGAAAAGTTTCAGTGGTGTGGATAGATCTTACAAACCACAGTCTTCCTTAAGCCAAAGCCTAATCTGGATCAAGGCCCTGACTTAGTTCAATTCTGTGAAGCTGAGAGAGGTAAAGAAGCTGCAGAAGAAAAGTTTGAAGCTAGATGTTTTTCCTTGAGATTTAAGGAAAGAACCCATCCTCATACCATAAAAGTTTAAGGTGAAGCAGCAAGTGCTAATGGAGAAGCTGCAGCAAGTTTCCAGATCTAGCTAAGGTGATTGATAAAGGTGGTTACTCTGCGCAACAGATTAGACTGTTTGGTGTAGACGTGGAACACCTTTGCATGGGACGTAACACCTTTGTATTCAAAGAAGATGGCCTCTAGGACTTTAATAGCTAGAAAATAGAAGTCAATGCCTGCTATCAAAAGCTTTGAAAGACAGTCTGACTCTCTTGTTAGGGACTAATGTAGCTGATGACTTTTAAGTTGAAACCAATCCTCATTTATCATTCAAAAAACCCTAAAACTCTTTAGAATTATGCCATATCTACTCTGCCTGCGCTCTATAAATGGAACATTGGAGATTGGATAATAGCACATTTGTTTATGGAATGGTTAATGTGTATTTTAAGTCCACTATTGAGACCTACTGCTCAGAGAAAAGATTCCTATCAAAATAATTACTGTTCTTTGACAGTGCACCTGGTCACTTGAGCTCTGATGGAGATGTTACAAAGAGAAGAATGTTATTTTCATGCCTGTTACATGATATCCATTCTATAGTTCATGGATCAAGAAGTAATTTCAAATTTAAGCTTTTATAACTTACGAAATACATTTCCTACAGCTATAGTTATCATAGACAGTGACTCCTCTGATGGATCTTGGCAAAGACCTTCTGGAAAGGATTTGTTATGCTGGATGCCATGAAAAACATTTGTATTTTATGGGAGGAAGCCAAAATATCAACATTTATAGGAATTTGAAACAAATTGATTCCAAGCCTCATAAAAGACTTTGAGGGGTCAAAGCTACAGTAGAGGAGGTACCTACAAATGTGGTGGAAGTAGTAGAAGAATTAGAATTGGAAATGGAGCCTGAAGATGTGACTGAATTGCTGCAATCTCATGATAAAACCTGAATATATGAGTTGCTTTCTATGGATAAGCCAAGATAGTATTTTATTGTTGTTGTTGTTGTTGTTCTTGGGGGGTTTTGTTGGGGGGGGGTGGGCCACTGAATTCAATGAAAAGAAGTGGTTTCTTAAGATGGAACATACTCCTATGCAGCAACTCTGAACACAGTTGAAATGACAGTGAGGGATTTAGAATATTGTCTAAACTGAGGCCAAGGTGAACGAATTGCATAAGTCAGGCATTTAAGACCAGCCTGAGCAAGAGCAGACACCATCTCTACAAAATGATGATAATGGCTCGGCACCTATGGCTCAAGTGGCTAAGGCGCCAGCCACATGCACCTAAAGTGGTGGGTTCGAATCCAGCCCCGGCCTGCCAAAACAACAATGATGGCTGCAACCAAAAAATAGCCGGGCATTGTGGCGGGTGCCTGTGGCCCCAGCTACTTGGGAGACTGAGGCAGGAGACTGGCTTGAACCCAAGAGTTGGAGGTTGCAGTGAGCTATGATGCCATGGCATTCTACCCAGGGGGATAGCTTGAGGCTCTGTCTCAAAAAAAAAAAAAAAAAAAAAAGAACAAAATGATAATAATAATTAGAATATTGTATAAACTTAATTGATAAAGTAGCAGCAGCATTTGAGAAGACTGACTCTATTTTTGACAGAAGTTCTACTTGAGGCAAATGCTATCAAACAGCACACATGCTGCAGAGAAATCTTTCATGAATGGAATACTTAATTGATGTGGCAAACTTCATCATTATCTTATTTTAAGAAATTGTCATAGCCACCCCACTTGTCAACCAATACTACCCTGACAGTCAGCAGCCATCAATATTGAGGCAAGACTCTCCACCAGGAAAAAGATTGTAACTTGCTAAAGACTCAGATGATTGTTAACATTTTAGCAATAAAGTATTTTCAATTAATATTTACATATTTTTTGACATAATGCTGTTGCTCATTTAATAGACTACAGTATGGTATGATTTTATATGAAATAGAAAACCAAAAATTCATGGTGGTGATCTTCAACCAAACCTGTGATATTTCAGTGGCATGCCTGTATCTACTTGTTCCATAATATGTTGTTACTATCAATTTGTTTGGATATACCAAATGTTATTTGATCATAATTCTTTCCCTGAGACTTTTTATGGTCCACCAGGATTGTTCAGTGAGGCCTTTGGTAGCTGTCTTAGTCCTTTTAAGGTGCTATAATAAATTCCCATAGACTGGATAGCTTATAAACAAAAGAAATTTTTTTTCTCACAGTTCTGGAAGCTGGGAAATCAAGATCAGCACAACAGTGGATTCACTGTCTAGTGAGGGCCATTTCCTCATAAATGGTACCTTCTAGCTGTATCCTTACCTGGAAGAAGTGGCTGGCTAGCTCTTTGGGCTCTTTTATATTAGGGCATATTCCCAATTGTGGAAGAGTGATTAGGATTTCCACACATGAATTTTGGAGGGGCACAGATACTCAAACAAACAGTGTCAAACTGACTTTTGCTTTATCTGATTTACCTTTATTTTGAGAAGTATTTTGGGAGTGGTTAAAATTCCAGATTGACAGTTATTTTTTCTTAGTGTAAGGAAGATATTCTATCATCCTCTTATTTCATTGCTGTTGAAAATTCAGGGAAAGTTTTATATTTTATTACTTAGTATATAATCTCTTTTCTCTCTGAAAAATACCCTGTAGCAATCCAAGTACAGTGGCTTACACTTACACTCCCAGCAACTCTGGAGGTTGAGGTAGGAAGATTACTTGAAGCCAGGAGTTTGTGACCAGCGTGAGTGACACATTTAGCATGACTCTATTCCTTAAAAAAAAAAAATCTGTAGTAACACCATGTGTCAAGTGTGGATTTGTGGAGCTCCCTAGAGCTGAGGTTTGGTATCTTTTATCACTTCTGAGATATTCTCAGACATTTTTTTTCCTTGGTGTCTTCGATATTAACATTATCCTCTCCCTGCCTTTCCCTCAGCCCCTTCTGGAATTTGATTTGTATTATTTACTGTGCTCCATATTGCATAAGCTCTCTTTTCATATGTAACATTTCTTTATCTCTCTTTGATGTATTCTAGATAATTTTTTTTTTGAGATAGAGTCTCACTTTGTCACCCTCTGTAGAGTACGGTGGCATCACAG
Source organism: Otolemur garnettii (assembly GCF_000181295.1). Lineage (NCBI taxonomy): Eukaryota > Metazoa > Chordata > Mammalia > Primates > Galagidae > Otolemur > Otolemur garnettii. Next base: position 53,766,774 of record NW_003852397.1, read on the forward strand.
CTCACGGCAAACTCAAACTCCTGGACTCAAGTGATTCTCTTGCCTCAGCTACCCTGCTAGTTAGGACTATAGGCACCCACCACAACACCTGGCTATTTTTAGAAACCAGGTCTCACTCTGGCTCAAACTGGTCTTGAACTCATGAGCTCAGGCAATCCACCTGCCTCGGTGTCTATATAATTTTTTTTAGATTTACTT
>NW_003852397.1:53768589-53772159 GCF_000181295.1 Otolemur garnettii
CAAAGAAATATTAAACCAAATTTTAATGTATCCTAAAAAAAAAAAAAAAAAGACTTGAGGTGGCATGTTGCTTAATGCCCTTTGAAGGAGAGAATAGGCATTGGGCATGATACTGTTTTCATTTACATAGAGGGTTCAGCCCTCGGAGGTCTCAGCCACATGTGTTGGGGAAATGGTCTCCTTTTAGACTCCACATTTCAAACCATCTCTAGGCTTTTGTCCTCCTTTTGCCACCATTAGGGGCTGGGAAAACTAAAGTTCATGATTCTTAATACTCTTCTAATGCTTTTGGATAAAAGCTGTTTTAAAGATACTAGTACTTCTCTGAATTTCTGCTTTGTCTTAGGCCTTGATCCTTGAGTTTCCCTTAATCTTTTAGTAATTCCTTGTTACATTTTAAAAGGTTAATTATATGTCATACCTCATTTGTGTTTGTTTTCAGACAGAGGCTCAATTCAGGCATCTTTACTTGTTTCATGTCTCTGATTCTGGTACTTGGTGCTTTGGGCTGTGAAGAAGTGTTGGTAGGATTCCAATACTTACCTGTCTTTTGTTTTTGTTTTTGTTTCCCAGTTCTACGGGAGATGTTGCGAAACCACTCCTTTGTGGGTTGTGTGAATCCTCAGTGGGCGTTAGCACAGCACCAGACGAAGTTATATCTTCTGAATACCACCAAACTTAGGTAAATCAGTGAGTGTGTGAACAGAGCCACTAGAAGAGAGGTCCAGGGAGCACAGGCACAAAGAGCTAAGGAGGGCAGCATGAGGTAGCTAGAAAGGGCATAGGCTTTAGAATCAGACAGATGTGGTTCCAAATCCAGGTTCTACCATTTCCCATTTATATGACTGTGGATAACTTACTTTCCTAACTATGTCTCATATTTCTCATTTGTACATTGGGATACTGTTACTTAACTTGCAAGAGTCTTTTTATGAAAATAAATAGCCTGAGATACCTAGTCCTGGATAGGAGCTCGGTGTTCAGTAACTGTAAATGTTGACTGTGAACCAAGTATTGAGAGGCTAGTGCTATCAAAGAATTCTAGTATCTGCTATATGCAGTAGGGTCCTGTGGGGGAGGCACTATTTTTCTCCCATCTTTGGGAATATGGCAGAGGCTTACTTTAGCCACCAAAATAGCTAGTGGGATTCATCAGCACAGAAAGGGTGACCCCACTAGTACCATTTGATTAGTACATATCTGGTGACATTTCTTTTAATTGTTTCTAGGCACTTTGGTGGATTGCTTCCTATTGAGTCTAGAACCTGTATTAAATGATGTTCTCAGGTAGTATATGTTAGAGGATGCTGCCAAATGCGTCTGCTAGGCATCACTTATCTACTGTGGGACTCTGTCCCTCTAATCCCTGCTCTGGCCTCAGAACGCCTTTTGGCCCTATGAGTGAACAAGAGATAAAAACCTATTTGCCATCCCTAGAAACTGCCCCAGTTCAGCAGCTTACTGTTGGTACATACACTTCCTTGTATATAGTCAGAACTCATTCCTCCTAGGCTCAGAAACCCATTTGGAGTGGGTCTGTTCAAGTTCCATTCTCTGCTCTGAGAATCCTTGGGCCTGTATAATAAACTGTCACTTGTGTGATAAGAATTCTACTCCCCTTGCTTTTTCATGTCCAGTGTGACTGAGTTTATGAATCCCAAGGCTCCACATCACAGTTCTTTCATTCAGGTTCTTTGATCTCACAGATACAAATCTAGGCTAATCCCAGAAGGGCCGCTCATAATAAATGTAAATGGTTTCCCAGTGAGAAAGTAATAAAACAAGAAGAGAACTAGGTTCAGAGTTCAGTATCCAAGTATAACTCCTTTCTTTGGCACTTTACTGACTGGCCTGAGACAAATCAGCCAGACAAATCAGTGATTTATAGGATTCTTGGTAAATGGGGGTAACATAAGCAAACAAAAAACTCTTTATAAGACCAGAGAGGTGAGACAGAGCACGAGTGATAGCAAAAAGCCTTAGTCTCAGTGTTGGAACCTATCAGTGGAGGGGGCCACCCAAAGCCCTGGTTAGAGCAGATGTTGGGATTCCCAGCTCTTTGGAAGAATAAGAAATTTTTATTAGACTCTTAATAAGGTTTCACAGCCAAGCAGAACCATCTCTTTGTCCCAGCCATGTTTAGGGATTACTCCTCCCATTTTCTGCCTACTGCCTGACTTTCAAATAGAGATTCATCTTTTCATTAAAGTCACTTCATTTTTATTTTCAGTGAAGAACTGTTCTACCAGATACTCATTTATGATTTTGCCAATTTCGGTGTTTTGAGGTTATCGGTAAGTTTATCTCCTTCTCACTTCTGCAACTTCAACAACTGTTCATTTCTGAAAATAGCAGCTCTATACTAGTATCTTGTTTGTAGTATATTAAATTTTCCAAATATGTGGCAGCGCCCATACCTCAGTGGGTAGGGCGCTGGCCACAAACAATGAGGCTAATGGGTTCAGACCTGGCCTGGGCCAGCTAAAACAGCAATGACAACTGCAACAACAACAACAAAATAGCTGGGCATTGTGGCGAGTGCCTATAGTCCCAGTTACTTGGGAGGCTGAGGTAAGAAAATCATGTAAGCCCAAGAATTTGAGGTTGCTATGAGCTGTGATGCCATGGCACTCTACCAAGGACGACAGCTTGAGACTCTGTCTCAAAAAAAAAAAAAATTCTAAATATGCTTAGGATAGTTTCTTTATTGTATGATTTGAATGTGGAGGTGTTTTTTAATTATAGAAGTTAATATATATCTACTTAAGGCATAAAAAAAACATTCTCTACAGCCATGTTCCAAACAAATCTTACTAACAATTTTAGTCTGTTTCTTCCAAGACTATTTCAATGCCTAATTGTAGAGTTAAAAATCATACTACCTATGTGTTCATATCTTCTTTTTTTATTTGACATACTTTACAAAAAAGTCTGCTGGGATTTTAATTGGGGTTGTGTTGAATCTATAGATCAATTTAAGGAGAAAATCTTTTGTTAGATTAACCTTTTAGTATTTCACATTTTTAATGCTGTTACTAAAAATAGTTTTGGCTAACTGTAGTGGCTCACTCCTATAATCCTAGCACTGTGGAAGCCAAGGTGGGTGGATTGCTTGAGTTGGAGATCAGCCCAAACAAAAGCAAGACCTGGTCTCTACTAAAAGTAGAAAAACTAGCAGGGTATTGTGGCAGGCACCTGTGTTCCTGGCTACTCGGGAGGCTGAGGCAAGAGATTGCTCAAGCCCAAGAATTAGAAGTTGCTGTGAGCTATGATGCCATAGCTCTTTACCCAGGGCAAAAGAGTGAGACTCTGTCTCAAAAAAAAAAAAAAAATTTTTTTTATTTCAATTTCTAATGGTGTATTGCCATTATATAGAAATACACATAATTTTTGTACATTGGTATTTTATCTTGCAACCCTGTTGAACTCACTAGCTCTAATACAATTTTTGTAGATTCTCTCAGATTTTCTATTAAAACATAGATGATCATACCATCGGAGAGTAAAAGTTTTATTTCTTTCTTTTTTTTTTTTTTTTTGAGACAGAGCCTCAAGCTGTCCCCCTGGGCA
>NW_003852397.1:53772378-53784633 GCF_000181295.1 Otolemur garnettii
GCCGGTTGAGCTATAGGCGCCGAGCCAAAAGTTTTATTTCTTCCTGTCCAGTCTGGAAGCCCTTTATTTCTCTTGATTGATTACAATAGCTAAAACCTCCAGTACAATGGAATACAGTGGTAAGAATGGAAATCTTTCTCTTGTTCCTGATCTTAGGTGAAAGTATTCACTCTTTCACCATTAGGTATGAGATTGAGGAAGTATTCCCTTTTATTCCTTGTTTTTATTTCCTTACAGATATTGAATTTTTTTCAAAAGCCTTTTTTGAATCTATTGAGATAATCATATGGTTCTTTTATAGTTTGTTGATATAGTGAATTACGTTGATTGTTAAACCAATCTTAACATTCTGGGATAGAGCCTGCTTAGTAATAATGTATGATCCACATAGGATTTGATTTGCTAAAATTTTGATACAAATTTTTATATCTATGTTCATGAATGTTACTGGTAGTTTTCTTGTAGTATCTTTATGTAGTCTTGATATCAAAGTAATGCTGGCCTCATAGAATGAGTTGATAAATATTCCCTCCTTTTCCATTTACTAAAAGAGTTTATGTAGACTTGGTATTAAAATTGTTTTTTAATGTTTGGTAGATTCACCAGTGAAGCCTTTGGGGCCTGGAGATTTCTTCAGAAATTCAATTTCTTTAACAGATATAGATAGAGCTGTTAAGGTTATCTATTTTTAAATAGAGCTATTAAGGTTATTCAATTTCTTTAATAGACATAGATAGAGCTATTAAGGTTATCTATTTTCTTCTTGGGTGAGCTTTAGCTTTTTTTTTAATTTGTCCATTTAATCTAAGTTTTAAAATATATTAGTATAAGTTATTCATAATATTTCTTTTTTTTAGAGACAGAGTCTCACTTTATCACCCTCAGTAGAGCGCTGTGGCATCACAGCTCACAGAAACCTCCAACTCCTGGGCTTAGGCCATTCTTTTGCTCAGGCTCCTGAGTAGCTGGAACTACAGGCGCCTGCCACAATGCCTGGCTATTTTTGTTGTTGTTGTTATAATGTGGCTGGGGCCAGGCTCAAACCCGCCACCCTCAGTATATGGGACCAGTGCCCTACCCACTGAGCCACAGGTGCCACCCCATATTTCTTATTAAGATCTACAGATCTGTCTCTGTGCCTATAGCTCAAGCGGCTAAGGTGCCAGCCATGTACACCAGAGCTGGTGGGTTCGAATCCAGCCGAGGCCTGCCAAACAATGACAACTATAACCAAAATCTCATTCCTGACATTAAGGCTTTAATTTTTTAATTTAAAGCTTCTCTTTTTAACTTGACCTGTCTGGCTAGATCAATAAAACTAACTTTTGATTTCATATATTTTTCTCTTATTTTTCTGTTTTTTATTTCATTGAAATGTGCTTGGGTCTTTATTATTTCCTTTCTTCTACTTATTTTGGTTTAGTTTGCCTACTCTTTCACATTTCTTAAGGTAGATGTAGAAGTCACTGATTTAAGACCTTTTCTTCTTTTCTAATGTAGGTGTTAAGTGCTATGAATTTCCCCTAAGTACTGCTTTAACAGCTTGCCACAACTTTTGATATGTAGTTTTCATTTTCGTTCATGTCTAAATACGTTCTAATTTCTTTTAATTTCTTATTTGACCCACCTAGAAGTTATTTAGAACTGTGTGTTTAGGCTCAGCGCCTGTGGCTCAAGTGGCTAAGATGCCAGCCACATACACCTAAAGTGGCAGGTTCCAATCCAGCCCAGGCCTGCCAAAACAACAATGATGGCTGCAACAAAAAAAAAATTGCCAGGCATTGTGGCGGATGCCGGTGGTCCCAGCTACTTGGGAGGCAGAGGCAGGAGACTCGCTTGAGCCCAGGAGCTGGAGGTTGCTGTGAGCTGTGATGCAACAGCACTCTACCCAGGGGGACAGCTTGAGGCTCTGTCTCAAAAAAAAAAAAAAGAGCTGTGTGTTTAGTTTACAGTTTCTTGAGGATTTTCCAAACATCTGTTACTGATTTCTAATTTAATTCCATTTTGATTAGAGAATATACTTGAATCTTTTTATACTTAAAGAGAGTTGTTTTAGGGCCCATAGTATGATCTATGTTGATAAATGTTCCTTGAATACTTGAAAAGAATTTATGTTCTGATCTTGTTGAGTGGAGTGTTCTATAAATAGGCCAGGTATTGTGGCTCACACATGTAATCCTAGCACTTTGGGAGGCTAAAGTGGGAGGATCACTTTAGCTCAGGAGTTCAAGACCAGCCTGTAACAAGAGTGAGAACTGTCTCTACTAAAAAATAGAAAAATTAGCTGAGTATTCAGGAGGCTGAAGCAGGAAGATTGCTTAAGCCTTGGAGTTCTAAGTTGCTGTGAGCTATGATGATGACACTATACTCAAGCCTGGTTGACAGAATGAGACCCTGTCTCAAAAAGAAAATTCTGTGAATGTCAAATATATGAAGTTGATAGTGATCCTCAAACCTTCTCTGTCCTTCCTGATTTTCTGTCTACTTGTTCTATCAAATACCACAAACTGGTATCGAAACCTCCAACTATAATTGTGAATTTATGTTTTGTTTTGCAGTTCTCTTGGGTTTTTTGGGGGGGAGGGGGGGACAGAGTCTCACTGTGCTGCCCTTGGTAGAGTGCCATGGCATCACAGCTCACAGCAACCTCAAAGTCTCGGGCTCAAGCAATTCTTTTGCCTCAGCCTCCCAAGTAGCTAGGACTACAGGTCCCCACCCCAGTGCCTGGCTATTTTTTTGTTATAGTTATTATTGTTGTTTGGCAGACCCGGGCTGGGTTTGAATCCGCCAGCCTCAGTGTATGTGGCCAGCGCCCTAGCCACTGAGCTACTAGCGCTGAGCCCCTTCATATATTATAAAGCTCTTTCATTGGGCACATAAATGTTTAGGATTCTTAAGTCCTTTTGATTAATTGACTCTTCTATTATGAAAAAATACTAACAATGTACTGTGGGTTTAGAACACATGTAAAAGAATAACAACATCAAAAAGAAATAGGAAATAATTTAGACATCTTAATTTTTTTTTTCAAGACAAGGTCTCACTCTGTCACTCAGGCTGATGTTCAGTGGGCACAAGTGAACCTGCCACATCAGCCTCCCAAGTACCTGGGACTGCAATAACGTACCACCATGCCTGGATAATTTTTTTTATTTTTTGTAGAAATAGAGTCTGGTAGTCTTGCCCAGGCTGGTCTCAGACTCTTGGCCACAAGTTATCTTCTCACTTCAGCTTTCCAAAGCACTGAGATTACAGGCATCATATTTTTAACCATAGATTTTACTCTTCTTCCTTATTAGATGATTTATCTGAATTGTCATTTGATTTAACTTATTCTTCATCCTCTTTACTTTAGTTATTGATGAGGCTACAGAAAGAAATAAATGGTCTGCCTAGTGATTTCCTAAAAATATGTAAATTCTTTAATAACTACACAGAAAGAGTGCCTCCCTAGGGCCTTCCCTTCCCACCTGTTCGGCATGATTTTTGTCTATCACATCTTAGGTAAGAAAGAGGTTTTATTATGGATTGTTAAGGCATTTCTTCTGGAGAAAATGAGAATGATTGTTACGTTTGTGGTTTCTCACCTGTTATTCTGACAGTGGTTTCATTTGGATGCCCTTTTAGTGCTTGTTTATTCACATTCTTCCTCCTTCCTAGGAGCCAGCCCCACTCTTTGACCTCGCCATGCTGGCTTTAGATAGTCCTGAGAGCGGCTGGACAGAAGAAGATGGTCCCAAAGAAGGACTAGCTGAATACATTGTTGAGTTTCTGAAGAAGAAGGCTGAGATGCTTGCAGACTACTTCTCTTTGGAAATTGATGAGGTATGACAGCTATTCATATACCTCTGCTGTATTGTTCAGATGAAAGTCAAATTCCAAGATCAGGCCTGGGCCTCTCCTCAGAAAGAGCATGTGACTGACATACATGACATCCTCTCCACTACCTGGCATTTCTAGGTTACACAGCTATACTATCCATTCATGCCCACTCCTGTCCCCAGGGGTAAGGACCCAGATTCAAGGAAGAGCCATATCCCTGCAGGCCATTATATGTGAGATCAGCCCTCATTCCTTTCTTCTTTTTACCCTTCAAGCTTTGGAGCTTTCAGTTTCAGTGAGCAGATCCATAAAACAAGTTGCCGTATGTCAGGATAAAAAGTTCTTTTTCTTCTGCCCCCGGTACCCAGTCAAGTACCCAGTCACCCAGCATGGCAGATACAAGGACAAGGCCTAGGAAAGCACTAAAGAAATGAAATGTGTTTAGATTTCAATAGCATTATTTCTTGTTCCCTTGTCCTGGCCTTTTTCCTATAAGCAGGAAGGGAACCTGATTGGATTACCTCTTCTGATTGACAATTATGTGCCCCCTTTGGAGGGACTGCCCATCTTCATTCTTCGACTAGCCACCGAGGTAAGTAATCCCACAGATAATAAGCCTGTCATACATCATGTGTGCTAGAGGGAGAGAGCACGTGACCACAGTTCATTTGGAATGATAAAAATGACAAGAGTGAAACAGCTTCTCATTCCCACCAGCATTCATCCACTATTCTGCAGTCTAGCTTTAATGTCTAAAAATCACATTTAGGTTTTTGGCTTTAAGTAGCCTATGATCTTCATTTAAAAATGAAAGAGTACTTAAAGCATGTACCTATCTTGAGGTGTTGAATTCTTCGCACCAGGTCAATTGGGATGCAGAAAAGGAATGTTTTGAAAGCCTCAGTAAAGAATGTGCCATGTTTTACTCCATCCGGAAGCAGTACATATCTGAGGAGTCAACCCTCTCCAGCCAGCAGGTACTGTGGTAAAACACACTGGCAACCTAGAACTGTGGCGGGTGTCACACAACCTTTAGGAGATGAAACTTGTCCATTAAAGTCCTGGCACTTCATTGTAGATAATAAGATTCAAACACAACATTCTGATTTTATTCATGAGTTTTTACTTCCTTCTCCCAGTCTAAACATACCACCAGAGACCCCAGAAAATGTGAACTATAAAAACACAAGCCATCAAACTGAGAAATTGGAGGTGGAGCTAATTATTCATGGTTCGTGGGTCCATATCTGCCATTGTTAGCCTGTAAGTGTGTAGCCAAAGTCTAGATTCTGGGTCAGTCTCCCCAGTCCCTTAGCTTTTGCCTTATTCTATTCTACACCTGACCACAAGTTTGCTAGGAAAATAAGACTCCCCAACTCCTTTTATAAGTCACCTTGACACAAAAGGGCCTGGGTTCCTAATGTTTTATTGTCTTTTCTAGTCAGATGATACTGCTTTCCAAATGGACATATATTTCAGGGGAGGAAGAAGAGGGAAGCTTAAATAGTATAACAATCAAAGGGTAGTCCACTGTAACATGTGACCCTCTCAGTGACTGCTTACAGTCGTCCTCTGAGATGAAGCAGTATGCTCCAGTTCATAGATGAGGAAACCAAAGGATGCTCATGAAGCATGCTGAAGGATTAATAATCATGCCCCTGAAGCATGCTCAAGGATTCCCAGAGTCTGTAGGTGGTAGAGCAGAGATTCAGTCCTAAGTCCTGTTGGCCAAAGCTCCTAGGGAATTTCTCATTCCAGTAGAGAAGGCAAAGGAGCACACTCACCAAACTATGCTGAGAGTATTTCATATGATTGGAAAAATTTACTTCAAAGTAAGGAAGTACAGATAAGAAAGAACATCTTGTACATGAGACAGCTAAGGCTTAAAGAAGAGGAAGGTTGAGGTAAAGTAATCCTCATTAGCTGATTGGATTCAGTCCCACAAGAGCAGTGGCTTCTTTTTTTGAAAACCATCTAGTGTTTAGGCCTGTGGGAATCCTGAGTGGCTGCCCTACAGAAGCCGCTTCCTAAGCTTTAGGTGACAGCTCATTACAAGCCACCAAGACTTTTCAGGCCCAGAGCACATCCCATCAACCAGGATATCAAACAGGAAGGGTCATGACATCTACTGTGTTTTCCAGAGTGAAACGTCTGGCTCCACTCCACACCCCTGGAAATGGACTGTGGAACACATTGTCTATAAAGCCTTCCGCTCACACCTTTTGCCTCCTAAACATTTCACAGAAGATGGAAATATCCTCCAGCTTGCTAACCTGCCTGACCTATACAAAGTCTTTGAGAGGTGTTAAATATGGTCATTTATGGACCCTGGGGTGTTTTCTTTCTTTGTATTTCAGTGTTGCAGCATTTAATGTTCAAGACTCATCTGCCTTCTAACTAGTAGCATTTCCCCCATACATGGTGGATTGATTACAAATAAATTGTCAGATACGTCCTAATGTTAGTTCTGACTTCATTTCCTTATACTTGATAATTTTTCTAGATTAGTTTTCACCTAGTATATGCTTGGTTGTACTGAAGAATCTGAATTTGAAACCCTACTAAGCATCTGATAAGGTATTATACAGGCACTGTTACTAATTTTATCTTGACTAGATTGGCATATTAAAAAAAAAAAGAATTCTAAAAAGGCCTTTAAGGTTTCCTAGAAGGTGTTCTGATTTGATTCTTCCTGTATTCTCATGCTTTTTATGAGAGATTCTGAGCATGTCAGAGGCTCTGATGACACTGGCCATGAAAAAGCTTAAACTGATCATCTATTAGTATCTTCAGTAACAAAAGCTAATTATTCTTAAGGAAAAAACTTGAGGAAAGAAAATAATCCTTATACAATCTATATTTTTATATATATTTTTATATTAGCCCACTTTGTTAAATGACTATGAATATTACCAGTTTAAGATAAAGAAGTTGCTAGGTATTCTTGTTTGAAGGATGATCTCAGAAATGAGGTTCATTGTGCATGGCTGAGTGACCTTGAGTAGAGCAGGAAGGCCCAACTCTTAGGCTGCAAGAGTTGGGCCACATAGTATGCTAGTTCCATTTGGGGTGGGGTTGGGGTTCTAGGATAAACCTGCATTTCAGAACACCTTCCTGCCCACCCAAACCACACAACTATTGTTACTATTAGAGAGAAAATTTATAAAAGATTAACTCAATTCAGGAGTTTGATATTCAAAAAAAAAATTTTTTTTTGAGACAGAGTTTCACTTATTAACCCTCGATAGAGTGCAGTGAAGTCACAGCTCACAGCAATCTCCAACTCCATGGGCTTAGGCGATTCTCTTGCCTCAGCCTCCTGAGTAGCTGGGACTACAGGTGCCCACTACAACACGTGGCTATTTTTTTGTTGCAGTTTGGCCGGGCTGGGTTTGAACCCACCACCCTCGGTATATGGGGTCGGCGCCCTACTCCCTGAGCCACAGACGCCACCCAATGATCAAATTTTTTAAATGAAAGGCCAATTACTACAAGAAGGGAACAATTATTAGATACAAATCTTGATCACTTTTGAGTTACTTCATCTACTTTTAAGTCTAGTTTTCTTATGTGCCTTGAGTCAGATTTTCTATGTAGAATTTCTAATACATTTCCCAATACATTTTCTATGTAAATACTCCAAAGATAAAATAATCACCTCAATAAAGCCTCCTTGGCTCTGGGAGCAAAACAGAATTGCAAATTCTGCTAAGCAGCTGCACTCAGTGATTTAAAAAAAAAAAAAGAAAAGAAAAACCTCTGCAACTGGGTACCTTTAGAGATGAAATTAAAGCTCTTTACAAAGTTCGATATTCCAGATTTTCATGAGAAGGTATGAGGGATGTGGTTTTCATTATTTGTTTTAAAGGCTCCCATAACAAAATGAACGTGTCAGTAGCCAATTGTGGTTGGCAAAAGGATGTGTTTAATAGAATCTTTAGGCAGATTTCCCACCTGCCTGCCCTGTCCTTCCCTCCCCCTTTTGGTTTCTCTGAGGTTTCATTCCACAAATAAGCAGCAGATGAAATACTTTACAAGGTATAGCACAATTGATATTGAAGAATAAGGACCCTACTCTTACTTTAAGAGTATTAGGCCTTGGACTTCCCCTGCCCCATGCAATAAAGCAAGTTTTATATACACTCCCCATATTTTTTCCTTACATTTTCTTATATAAATTTAAATATTTTACAAAAAAGGCTTTTTCCTCCAAACATATAAATTTGAGTGAAACATAGATTCCCCACTTGTGAACTTGTTTCTTCACTAAAATAGAAATGCTATCTGATATCAAGGGTAAATAAATGTCTTTTGACCACTGGAGATCACTGAAGTCTGAATTGCACCGTGGAGAAGGCACTTGTGTTTTCTGAGGTCTCCAGCAAGTATCTCAGTGAGCGCTCATGGAACTGTTGTCCTCCTGACCCCATGCCAGGTCCTCCAAGTGGCCAGTCACTGAGGCAGTTGGGGGAAAATGTTGAGTAAACGTGATTCTAAAATTATGGAAATTAAAAATAGCATGGACTGCTTCTTAGTCTAAAATCAAACTACAAACAAAATCCAAAGTGTTCATTCATGAAGATTCAAACCTGCTTCATTCTCTCATAAATTATAAAATACAAAGGTGGTTATTTTAATGACAAAACTCAAACAGTACTACTGAAAGGGGTTTATGTCAATGGACAAAAAGTCAGTTCCTCTGGGCAGGGCCCCAAGGAGAAGCACCCACATCAAAGGGTGGCCTCCCTATTGCTGGGCCAGAAGTGCTGTCCTATTGGCCTTCATCTTCTCCAGGCGCTTGGCCAGGTGGCTGTTGGTCATCTCCATCTCCTCAATCTTGTCCAGCGCTGTTCGTAACTAGCAACAGGGAAAACTTAGTCACTTCGCATAGTCAGAAACAAAACCCACCGCTTTTTTATTTCCAACTATCAAGAAAATAGAGGCCCTGCTAATTGCGATGGCCTTGCATGGGATCTCACCCTAATTTCTTTTTCTTGTCAACTAGAGGTGTTAAGACAGTGATATTGAGGACTGTTTATTTGTTTAAATCACAGAAAGGATATACGAGAGCTACAGAAATAGACCTGATCTAAAACAAAAATAAAAACTACCTTTTTACTCATTGTCTAACTCACCAAAACATACAAGTAAATGGTAGTCACTGTACAGGGTCAGGAACCAATGCAAACCAGTAAGTGACTCCACTGCTTTTTCCTTAAGATGTAACCCAGTATTCCATTTCTTTCTCTTTTATTTTTTTTTTCTTATTGTTGGGGATTCATGGAGGGTTACAATGACTGCATTTGTCAGGTAAACTCCCTCTTACAATTGTGTCTTGCCCCCAAAAGGTGTGGCACACACCAAGGCCCCACCCTATCCCTCCTTCCCTCTCTCTGCTCTTCCTTTCTCCCACCACACCCTCCTTTTTCTCTCTGCTCTCCCCTTCCACCACTCCAACCGTGACATTAATTGACATTAATTGTCCTCATATCAAAACTGAGTACACAGGATTCAGGCTTCTCCATTCTTGTGATGCTTTACTAATAATGTGTTCCACTTCTATCCAGGTTAATACAAAGGCTGTAAAGTCTCCATTTTTTAAATGGCTGAATAGTATTCCATGGTGTACATATGCCACAGCTTGTTAATCCATTCCTGGGTTGTTGGGCATTTAGGCTGTTTCCACATTTGGCAATTGTAAATTGAGCTGCAATAAACAGTCTAGTCCGAGTGTCCTTACAATAAAAAGATTTTTTTTCCTTCTGGGAGATGCACAGTAATGGGATTGCAGGATCAAATGGAAGGTCTAGCTTGAGTTCTTTGAGGGTTCTCCATACTTCCTTCCAAAAAGGTTGTATTAGTTTGCAGTCCCACCAGCAGTGTAAAAGTGTTCCCTTTTCTACGCATCCATGCCAGCATCTACAGTTTTCAGATTTTGTGATGTGGCCCACTCTCGCTGGTGTTCATGGTATCTCAGAATGGTTTTGATTTGTGTTTCTCTAATAATTAGGGATGATGAGCATTTTTTCATATGTTAACCATTCCTCTGTCTTCTTTAGAGAAGGTTCTACTCATGTCTCTTGCCCATTGATATATGGTATTGTTGGCTTTTTTCATGTAGATTAATTTGAGTTCTCTATGGATCCTAGTTATCAAGCTTTTATCTGATTCAAAATATGCAAATATCCTTTCCCATTGGGAAGGCTATTTACTTTGGTTGTTGTCTCCTTAGCTGTACAGAAGCTTTTCAGTTTAATTAAGTCCCATTGGTTTATTTTTGTTGTTGTTGCAATTACCATGGCAGTCTTCTTCATGAAGTGTTTCTCCAGGCTAATATCTTCCAGTGTTTTTCCTATGCTTGCTTTGAGGATTTTTATTGTTTACTGCCTTAAATTTAAATCCTTTATCCATCCTTATTTTTTTTTTTTTTTTTTTTACAGTTTTTAGCCAGGCTGGGTTTGAACCCACCACCTCCAGCATATGGGAACGGCGCCGCCCACGTCCTTTATCCATCTTGAATCCATTTTTGTGAGTAGAGAAAGGTGCAGGTCCAGTTTCAGTCTTTTACATGTGGATATCCAGTTCCGCCAGCACCATTTATTGAATAGGGAGTCTTTCCCTTAGTGTATGTTCTTGTTTGGTTTATCGAAGATTAGGTGGTTTTAAGATGTTAATTTTATTTCCTAGTTTTCTATTCGATTCCAAATATCTATGTCTCTTTTTGTGCCAGTATCATGCTGTCTGGACTGCTACGGCTTTGTAGTACAGCCTAAAATCTGGTATATTGATGCCCCCAGCTTTGTTTTTATTGCTAAGTACTACTGCCTTAGCTATCCGGGTTTTTTTCTGGTTCTACACAAAATGCAGAGTCATTTTTTCCAAGTCTTGAAAGTATGATGTTGGTATTTTAATAGGGATGCATGGAATCGGTAGATTGCTTTGGGAAGAACAGACATTTTAACAACATCAATTCTTCCCAGCCATGAGCATGGTATGTTCTTCCATTTGTTCATATCCTCAGCTATTTCCTTTCTTAGGGTTTCAGAATTTTCTTTATAGAGGTCCTTCACCCCTTTTGTTAGATATATTCCTAGGTATTTCATTTTCTTTGAAGCTATGGTGAAGGGAGTTGTGTCCTTAATTAGCCTCTCATATTGGCTGTTATTCGTGTATACAAAGGCTGTTGACTTGTGGACATTGATTTTATATCCTGAGACATTACTGTATTTTTTGATGACTTCCAGGAGTCTTGTGGTTGTGTCTTTGGGATTCATATAAGATCATTTCATCAGCAAAGAGGGAGAGTTTGACCTCCTCTGCTCCCATTTGGATGCCCTTTATTTTCTCCCTTTTATTGGCTAGAACTTCCAGCACTATGTTGAATAGTAATGGTGACAGAGGACAACCTTGTCTGGCTCCAGTTCTAAGTGGAAAAGCTTTCAGTTTTACTCCATTTAGTAAAATATTAGCTGCGGGTTTCTCATAGTTTCGATCAGTTTAAGAAATGTGCCACCTATGCCTATACTCTTCAGTGTTCTAATTAGAAAAGTATGCTGGATTTTATCAAATGCTTTTTCTGCATCTATTGAGAGGATCATATGGTCTTTGTTTTTGCTTCTGTTAATCCAGTGGATAACGTTTATAGACTTGCATATGTTAAACGAGGCTTGCGTCCCAGGGATGAAACCTACTTGATCATGATGAATGTATTTTGATGATAAGCTGTAGTCTCTTGACTAGGATTTTGTTGAGAATTTTTGCATCTATATTCATTAGTGAAATTGGTCTGAAATTCTCCTTTTTAGTTAGGCCTTTTCCTGGTTTTGGTATCAGGGTGATGTTTGCTTCACAGAACATGTTGGGGAAGATTCCTTCCTCCTCAATTCTTTGGAATAATTTCTGCAGTACACAAATAAACTCTTCCTTTAAGGTTTGATAGAATTCTAGTGTGAAACCATCTGGCCCAGGGCATTTTTTTGTTGGAAGATTTTTTATTGTTTCTTTAATCTCAGTGCTTGAAATCTGTCTGTTCAGAAGCTCTGTTTCTTCCTGGCTAAGTCTAGGGAGAGGGTGGGATTCCAAATATTGATCCATTTCCTTCACACTGTCAAATTTCTGGGCATAGAGTTCCTGGTAGCATTCAGAGATGATCTCTTGTATCTCTGTGGCATCAGTTGTTATTTCCCCTTTATCATTTCTGATTGAGATTACTAGAGATTTTACTTTTCTATTTCTAGTTAGTCTAGCCAAAGGTTTATCTATTTAATTTATTTTTTTAAAAAAACCAACTCCTTGTTTTATTAATTTTCTGAATGATTCTTTTGTTTTCAATTTCATTGATCTTGGATTTAATTTTGGATATTTCTTTTCTGCTGGGTTTAGACTTAGATTGTTCTTTTATCCAGTTCCATAAGATGGCTTATGAGGTTGTTG
>NW_003852397.1:53784860-53827406 GCF_000181295.1 Otolemur garnettii
AGGTAAAATTTCAATTCTTTTGATTCTGTTGAGGTTTGTTTTGTGTCCTAGGATATGATCAATTTTGGAGAATGTGCCATGGGGTGATGAGAAGATGTATATTCTTTATCTTTAGGATGGAGTGTTCTATATGCGTTTATCAAGCACAGTTGTTCTAGGGTCTCATTTAAGTCCCTTATGTCTTTACTTTCTGTTTAGAGGATCTGTCCAGTTCTGTAAGAGGAGTGTTAAAGTCCTATGTTACTATGGTATTACAGGATATCATATTGCTCAGACTGAGTAAGGCCTGTTTCAACAATCTGGGAGCATTTAAGTTGGGTGCATAAATATTCAGAATTGAAATGTCGTCTTGTTGTATTTTTCCCTTGACCAATATAAAGTGACCATCTTCGTCTTTTTTGACTTTAGTCGCTTTAACTCCATATGTATTTGCAAATAAGATTGCAACTCCTCTTTTCTTCTGAATTGTTTGCCTGAAAAATTGTCTTCCAACCCTTAACTCAGAGTTTTAATTTGTCTTTTGAAGCTAGGTATGTTTCCTGCAGACAGCACATGGATGGCTTGTGTTTTTTAATACATTCAGCCAATCTATGCCTCTTCAGTGGGGAATTCAAGCCATTAACATTTATTGAGATAATTGATAAGTGTAGTAGTGTTCTATTCTTCTTATTTTATGAGAGTCCATTGCTTAGTTTTATCTTTTGCATCAGTATGGAAGTTAGGTTCTGTCCTTTAATTTCTGAGTTCTTACTTTGCCGTTGATCCATTGTGATGGTCAGTGTGTGGAACAGGTTGAAGTATTTCCTGTAGAGTTGGTCTTGTTGTGGCAAATTTCCTCAGTATCAGTAAATGATTTGATTTCTCCATCAATATTAAAGCTTAGCTTAGCCAGATATAGAATTCTAGGCTGGAAATTGTTCTGTTTAAGTAGATTAAAGGTAGATGAGCATTGTCTTCTTGCTTGAAAAGTTTCATTAGAGAAATGTGCAGTCACTGATGGATTTGCCCCTGTAGGTCAACTGGCGCTTACTCCTGGCAGCTTGAAGAATCTTTTCTTTTGTCTTAACTTTGGACAGGTTCATCACAATGTGTCTTGGAGAAGCTCTGTTAGTGTTGAAGCCACCTGGGGTCCAATATCCCTCTGAAAGGAGTGTCAGAATCTTTGGTGATATTTGGGAATTTTTCGTTTATAATATTCTTTAGCATGGCTTCCATTCCTCTGGGGCATTCTTCTTCCCTTTCTGGGATACTATACCTTGTATGTTTGAACGCTTCATAAAATCCCATAACTCTGTCAGTGAACGTTCTGCTTTCTCTCTCTCCTTTTCTGCCTCTTTAACTATCTGAGTTATCTCAAGAACTTTGTCCTCTACCTCTGAGATTCTTTCTCCTGCATGGTCTAATCTGTTGTTGATACTTTCTATTGCATCTTTAAGTTCCCTAATTGACTGCTTCAGTTCCTTCATCTCTGCTATATCCTTTCTATATTCTTCATTTCGTTCATCTCTTATTTGATTCTGTTTTTGGATTTCCTTTTGGTTATTTTCCACTTTATCAGCAATTCCTTCACTGTTTCCATTATCTTTATTCTCAATTGCCTTTCTGTCTTTTCTAACATTTCTTCATAGGTGGAATCCTCTGCAATACCTACGTCACGGTCCCTTGTGGGGATTGCTCTGGACTGGTTTTTCATGTTGCCAGGATTTTTCTGCTGATTCTTATGAGTGTTTTCTTGCCTTAATTTTCCTTTCACTTCCTCTTGCTCTTTAAGTTACTGTGCCTCTGGACTAGGGTTTCAATGAGTCCTTTTGGTACAGGACCAGAAGGATGAGAAGACTGAAGAGCAAGAAGGGAACAAAGAAGAAAAGAAAGAAAAGAAAAAAGAGAAAGGAGGGGGGGTGAGTAAAAGGGAATATTGAGAAAAAGAAGAGAGGCACAGAAAGGGTGACAGGAGCAATATAGGTGTACAGTAAGGCACTTTAAGCCAACCTTAAAACCCCCCAACCTTTGGGTATACCAGGTTGGGTGGTTTCCTTGAGGTCAGCAGCTCTTTGCTAGCCTTTTCAGACATAGTACCTCACCAAGTAGAGAGGAAAGACAACAATGCTATAAATCAAACCAAAACAAGCAAACAGAAAACTTTATGGGATAAAATTGGGGGGGAAACCAAATAATAGGGACAGAAATACTAGCAAAAATGAAGTTCTAATTCTGAAAGAAGGCAACAATGGAAAATTATATTTAAACTAGAAAAATGAAGAAAGAAGGGGAAAAAAGAGAAAAATCTAGAGGGAAAATGTTGAAATTAAAAAATAAATTAACAAATAAAGCATATATATGCCTTGCTGAATATTGTCTAGGCAACAGGTAATCTTCTGGGGTATGAGATGTTAATCACAATGCTGACACAGCTATACGAGATAGAGACTGGAGGCCTCTGCTGATTTCTCAAACTCCACAGAGTGGAGGGCCTAAATCTCTCCTCAGCCCATTTAAAAGGCACTTTAAACTGCTAACCTTGGCTAAGCAGAAACTTTCCCAGGAAAGCACTTGTTGCTGGGATCACTCCTGAAGTGGCTGTCCATTTACCCAGTGTGCCAAAACCAGTCTCACTCTAAGCCCCTGAGGGCTGTAAGGCTGTAAGGCTGCTCAGTCACTAGATTACTTGCCCAAGGTCACCTGCCTGATCTGCGATCCTGAAGGTGGAGCCTGCTGAGTATTTCTCCCAAAGTGGCTCCATGCGGCCCACAGCCAAATACTATTAGCTCCGTCAGGCTCATTCTGGGGCCCTAGACAACACTTAAAAGTCCTCCACACTCTTGCCCAAGTTCTTCCAAGGTGGTTCCACTGAGTGCCCCAAAAAAAACCAAAGCAGCTCACAGGTACGGTCTTTCCAGTTTGCGATCTCACTGCTGCTGTACTTATAGCTGCCAGCAGGATTAGACCGAAGGAACACTCGCGACCACTTGCCAGTTCTCCATTGCTTTTGCCCTCCTCATGGGGTCCAGAAGTCTCTCACTGACTTCCTGTGTCCCCAAAGGGATGTTTCTGGGCAGAACCCACCAACCAGAGATGCCTGGAATCTTCTCTCCCCAGTCTCACTGTGCCCAGTTGCAAGGAAGCTAGTACTCAGGTGCCATCTTGGCCCCCCCACCACCACCAGTATTCCATTTCTAATACAACAAAGAAATTATCTGCAAAAGATTTTTGTTCTTTTTAGGAACTATGTTCTTCAAGGATCATAGTAAAACAAGTACCTCTCGTTGTAGCTTCCTTTTTTCTGCCTTTAGTTCATCTTCTACTTTCTCAGCATTCTCAGCAGCAGTTTTATATCTCAGCACCTGTCCCTCAAGCCGGTTAATCTGTAAATACAAGAACATAGGCCTCCAGGGTTGGGCACTAGGAATCATCACTTTATGGTAGCCAAGATGGAAATAACAATGCAATAATAAATTCCACATAATCTAACAGGTCCCCTCAGGGTGAGTCATAGGTCCTCTCAGAACCCAACTGCTATTTATAAATCAAGATGTGTCCCCAGAGAGGATTACAACTGTAGAGTCATTAGAGGGCCAGTTTCCCATGTTAAGTTTTATGATGACCATACTGCTTAAGTGCCAAAGTAACATCCTACAAGGAGACTCATTGAATGGAAAAGTTCTCAGACTTTTTGAAATACATACTAAGCGATTTTGTTAGAAACTATGATCTTTAATTCTCTTGGAATATCTATAAAAAACAATTACAGTCACAGTTTCCTATGTTTTTAGAGAAAACAGAAGACTAAAGTGCCTTGCCAGATGTTCTCTGCTGGCTTTTTTTTTTTTTTTTTTTTTTTTGCAGTTTTTGGCCGGGGCCGGGTTTGAACTCAGCACCTCCTGTATATGGGGCTGACACCCAACTCCTTTGAGTCACAGGTGCCTCCCTCTGCTAGCTTTTCTATTCAAATATAGAACTTTTACAGATCTGACTGCAAAGGCAGCCCACAGAAACCCAGGCTCATAGAATTAGCCACTTAGATGCAAGAAGGAGGTATGGTTTTTTTTGTTTTGTTTTGTTTGTTTTGAGACAGAGTCTCATTATGTCGCCCTTGGTAGAGTGCCGTGACATCACAGCTCACAGCAACCTCAAACTCTTGGGCTTAAGTGATTCTCTTGCCTCAGCTTCCCACCCCCACCACAATGCCCAGCTACTTTTTTTTTTTGCAGTTTTTGGCCGGGGCTGGGTTTGAACTCACCACCTCCAGCATGTGGGGCCCGTGCCCTACTCCTTTGAGCCAGAGGCGCTGCCCCCCGCTATTTTTTGTTGTTGTTGTTGCAGTTGAAGAAGGAGGTATGTTTAAAGGAAATTTAAATCACCTGGTACCCTATAAAAGAAGTACTTACACTTTGCTCCAAGGTGGTTATATCCTGTTCTGCTTTTGAAAGCTTAAATTTGTATTCACTAATTTGTCTGTTGGCATCTCCTAGAACAGAAGATAGATAACAAGGGATTATCTTCATCTCTCAGAGATGAGGTGGCAACACCTATGCAGCACAGAGAGGACCATGCAGTGTAGGACTACAAAACAGAAACACACACAGCAACTGCCTCATCTTCAGCAGCTGGGGTTCTGGACTGCACATAACAAAATAAGCTCTAGTACTTATGTTGCAACAGTTTCCCTCGGAACAAGAGTTAGAAGAAAGCTCATTCTTCACCCTATGATGCGTGTGAGGACAGCTTTGAGAGAGGAGTACTGTCAATGAAACAACAGCCCCTGCCACCTTTATCTGAAGTCCTGAGATCCTGGGGCTTCCCTGGGCTTTCTGGTGCCCTGAACCCAGCTCTGTACCTTTCCACTTCCTAGGTTTTAATTCTGCTCTCTCATACCTAAAGGACCCTTTGACCTCACCTCTGATTTAAATCTTAACCAACCATGAACTTTTTGTAACAACATGGATGAACCAAAGACCATTCTTCTAAGTGAAGTATCACAAGAATGGAAAAACAAACACCGCATGTACTATTTAAATGAACTAAGTGATCAACACAATGTGCACATATGGTAGTAAAACTCAATGCAAACCAAGGGGGAGGGGCTGAGATGAGTAAAGTGTAGGTAAATGAAAACCTAGCAGGGACAATGCACACTATTTGGGTGATGGGCACACTTACAATCTTGACTTAAACTGTACAAAAGCAAATCATGGAACCAAAAATGCCTGTACCCCCATAATATTCTGAAATCAAAAAGTAAAAAGCTTAACCAACCTTCAAGGCCAACCTCAATTTTTACCTTCTCCATGATTCCCCTTAGTTAAAATTATAACTTCTTCCCTTGCTGTTCATTTTATTTATATTTCTTTTTTAATAACATGTATCAAGCTTTTTAAATATTGTATGTATATATAATGAGAGGGGTCTGTCTTAGCTTTCTTAAATCTACCTATACCTAGCCATGTGTTTTGCACATAATAGATGCTTAATAAATATTTGCTGACATGACTGCTTTTCTATAATGTGTTGTGATAATGTGTTATAGCTAGAGCTACAAATCATTAAATGTACATCTGATCTAAGAAGCAAATCACCTGAAATGAAGTTTAGAAATGCTGAAGAAGATAAAAAATTCCCAGCCTCGGGCAGCTCCTGCACCTCAAAGGAGTAGGACGCCGGCCCCATATACCAGAGGGGGCAGGTTCAAACCCAGCCCCAGCCAAAAACTTCAAGCAAAAAAAAAAAAAATCCCAGCCTCTGAAATGATTATACAATCCTAATGCTTGCAAGAGATAAACCAAATATAACCTATCAAAGGAAATATTCAAATTACCTAACTTAAGAATGTTTCTATACTTCCACATGAACAAGGTTACAATTACCTATACTTTCTAAATGGACAGTTACTGTAACTGGGTTATAAAACTATCTCCCCCAAAGCCACCTCTGGTAGTCAAAGAGAGCTATTCCTATTTCTGAGCCCTAAAAAAAGAAACTTAAGAATATTTGGTTTTAATTCTCATCCCTGGAAATCTACTGGTTATCAGAATGTGTTGCTTCCTTCTTATTCTCCAAACTATCCATTCCTTACTATTTTCAAAAGTGTAAGTCCCAGAGACTTACATTTCATTTCAGTCACTTCATAGGTGTATTGAAATTCCATTCCAAAACACAGTACATTACAGCCAAGGCACTGTCCACAAGAGAGTTGCCTAGGCTGCTTTCCAAGGGAACTGCTTGCTTTGGTCTTCACCAGTCAGACGCAGCCTTCCCACAGTCCTGCTCAGCTTACTTCATTCTACACCTCCACCCTGGGTACTTTTCCCTACCTTCTGCAAAGAGCAGCTATGCCAAACCTACCTGTTCTAGGAAGCATTCCCACATAAATGCCAGTCCATTACCCTGAATTTGATTCCTTTTGAATCTGCTGCTTTGAGCCAATCTCTCAACCCTTTGCCCTGCCCTCTCTCTGAAACTGTTGGCAACCATTGTTCTGAGTTAGGCTCATCATTGTAGTTTCTAGCTAGTTCCTAGCCCGCTTCTTCTCAGGTCCTACTCTTTACCTACCCTCCTCAACAAAGCAGTGTTCTCGATCAAAATACTCACCACAAAACATCACAAGGGTCCTAACTGATATCCAACAGAGGTAGTAATACCAATCTCAAAAGTTACTATCAATAAGCCTTAATCCAAAAAGTCTTTTCTAAGGAACCTAACTCAAAATATTTAGATGTGAAGGCCATAGAATAACCAAGATTTTAAAATTAGTTATAGAAAAATCACTATTCAAACTGAAAAAAAATAAAGCTTCCAGACAGCTGAACACAAGTTGGTTCTTGGAGGATGGCACAGCTAAGAGGGCCCTGCAAGCTCCACACCCCTTCCCATATACCTCACCCTATGCATCTCTTCATCTGTATCTTTTGTAATAAACTAGTAAATGGATACTTACTATGGAAATGCATCAGTTCTAAAAGTAATTAGTAGACAAAAGTACTCCAAAATCCCACTGGAGTAGAAGGGAAATGATTTTTAAGACTACTACTCAGGGGCGGTGCCTGGTGGCTCAAAGGAGTAGGGCACCAGCCCCATATGCTGGAGGTGGCAGGTTCAAATCCAGCCCCGGCCAAAAACTGTAAAAAAAAAAAGACTACCACTTGATGTCCTCTGTTTAAGTGTCTCAGTATTATGAACAACACTGCAATTAATATACTTCAAGATAGAGCCATAATGAATCAAATGTAATAAATTCCTAGACTTGAAATGCTTAGATGAGAAGGGTATCCTTATACCCAATGTATTTCCAATCTATCATACACATATATGCTCAATGTTAAAATACAGCTTCCTTTAAAACTCAGAGGGTGGTAAGGATTCTACCTTGCAGAAAGCCATCTATTACCCAGTGCTATTTTGCTCTAGTCAGTGGAAGTGTCTGCATATGGAATGAAACATGCATTCAAATTTAAAGTTTGAGGTTCCCATTTTGAGGAAAGTTACATTTAATTCAACTACATATGAATCTGGGTTTACAGATGTAAATTGTGGAGAAAAGCTTTTTTTCTTAAACTTCATATCCACTTTCAGTTCTCTTTAAGAATGTGAGGTGAATGTGACAAAGAAACATTATGGTGGGCCCACTGAGCTCCAACTGCTTAGGGTAACACTCTATTGTAACTCCTTGTTTCTGAGCAAAATCTGTGATTTTCTTCTAACAAACAGAACATGGTGAGATAAAGGTACACATGTCCTGCCTCTGATTATAATATTATTATACATTTTATAAGACTTGCTCTCTATGTTGCTGGCTTTGAAGAAGCATACTACCATGAATTCTACAACTGCAAGGAAATGAATTTTTCCAAGCACACAAGGCACCTTAGAAGCAGTTCCTTCCCCAGGCAAGGTCCTAATGAGAACTCTGCCCTGACTGACACTTTGATTGCAGGTTTTTGAGATCCTTAGCAGATGGCCAGCTAAAGCATGTCCAAGTAACTAGACAACAGCAAATATGAGATAATAGATGTGTGTTGCCTTAAAAAAAATCTGGAAAAATAAAATATCATTAACAAAGGCTATCTACGTATGAATATCATATCTTTAATAGGAGCTTAAAGATGATATGTGGGTATGGAAAAGGAGTGTCAGGTTGTCAAAGGCATTTCACTATCTACAAAAAGTTCTTAGAAATCACTTTGTTCAGAAAGGGTAAGAACATTAATTAGTCCTCTCATTATCCTCTTAAGGCCACAGGCTAGTAAAGCCTCTATTCACCTATGTTACTGACTAGAAACCTTTTCTGGACTAGCCAGACTGACACATTTTTGTAGCATAGCTTCTCTTAAGAAAAGTGTATTTTGAGACTCTGGTGGCTTGTTCACAATCCTACTCCTGGGAGGAGACCTACATACATACTAGGACTGGCCCATCCCCTGGTACCCACTCTGCATTTCGATGAATTGCAAGTCTGAACCATTTTGTAGTCCCACCAGGTCAGCCATGGTACCATCATTCCTAGAGCACTTCTGTCGTTCTTCCTCTAACTGAAGTTTGAGTTTTCTAATCTGAAATGGAAATAAAGGTTCAAAAACCAGATTCAATCTCCCAAATGAAACAGATGCTTGCCCCAATGGTTGCATCACAGAATAAGGCAAATCCTCATCATTTGGCCACATAAATCATTCATTTGAAAACTATTTTTTGAGTGCCTATTATGGGACATACACTCTTCTAGATGCTAGCAATAAGCTAAAAACAAATAACAAAAGGAGCAAATCCCAGGATCAGGTAACCCAACAAAAATACAATAAAAATAGCCATATTTTATTATTTATGTATGTTTTATGGAACAGTATAAATTTTGGATATTTTTTGTTACTTCTATTAAAACGAAAAGTCTAGGCCCGGGTCGGTGGCTCATGCTGTAATCACAGAACTTTGAAAGGCCAAGGCAGGAAGATCACTTGAGGCCAGGAATATAAGACCAGCCTAGACAACATAGCAATATCTCATCTCTACAAAAAAATGTTTTAATTAATAGTAGCTCGGTGTGGTGATGCATTCCCATAGTCCCAGCTACTCAGGAGGATTGCTTAAGCCAAGGAATATGAGGCTGCAGTCAGTTATGACCTTAATATTGCACTCCAAATTTTGCAATAGAGCATATACGTATAGTCCCAGCTACTTGGAAGGCTGAGGCAGGAAAATCATTTGAGCCCAGGGTTCAAGGCCAGTCTGAGTAACACAGAAAGACTCTATCTCAAAAAAGAAAAAGAAAAAGTCCCAGGTTATGGAGACTGCTGCCTTAAGAACTCTGTAGAACAAGATTCCTTAAACTATGTGTCCCGAAAAATATCTTAAAAGAATAGGGAATAATAAAAAGGCAAAATGTGAATTATCTTTTTCACCTTCAAATCTCATTTAAGTATTGATATTTGAAATAAGAACATGTCTTTCTAATGAACATTTCCGTTTGCTATCCTTTTAGCATGTAACTTAGTCACTTAAAAAGAGCATTACCTTCTAGTGAGAAAAATACTTTTACCTGCGATAGCAGCTCTTCCTTTTCTCCAGCAAGTTTTCGTAGCCTTACATCTAAAACAAATGAAAAACATTGAAAACTAAATATGTAATAATGATGTAGTATATAAACAATTTTAAAATAACTCCTCAAACTCATAAACAGAAAGCATTTACATTACTTATAGCTCTGAATATCAAAAGAAATAAAGGCTTTCATAGTATTATAGAAAAGTTCTTAATTATCAATTATATTTCCATACAGCTAATTGCTTATCAGGGCACCAGCTCAAAAAAAGCAGTGAGGGCCAGGCCTGCTGGCTCACACCTGTAATCCTAGCACTCTGGGAGGCCAAGGTGGGTGGACTGCCTGAGCTCAGGAGTTTTGAGACCAGCCTGAGCCAGGGAGAGACCCCAACTCTAAAAAAAATAGCTAGGCATGTGGCAGGCACCTATAGTCCCAGCTACAGGGTGCCAGCCACATACACCAGAGCTGGTGGGTTCGAATCCAACCCGGCCTCCCAAACAACAATGACAACTACTACCAAAAAATAGAGGGGCTTGTGGTGTGCGCCCATAGTCCCAGCTACTTGGGAGGATGAAGCAAGAGGATCACTTGAGCCCAAGAGTTTGAGGTTGCTGTGAGTTATGACGCCACAACACTCTACTGAGGGTAACGAAGGGATATTCAGTCTCAAAAAAAGAAAAGGAAGCAGTGAATTTTCCACTTCAAGACAAACTAAAGGACAAAGGAAATAATTTCCTTATCTCAAAAATTTGCAAGTTGTCACCAGAAGGCAGATAACTCAAATGCCAAAGGTACTCCCAAAGTTAAGCCCTTAGCAGAAGAGATGGAAATATAGCAAAACCTCCACAGTTGACCACCTCCTTAACTTGATCTAATTTTCACAGACCAGACATGCACCACATGTATATATCGGTACAGCAGACCTAGTTCCTTAAAGTTTGTCACAGTCCCTTGGGTGGTCAACTTACAGAGGTTCTACGGTATGTGAAAAAAGATGGAGGTAAGAGTGGGAATTGAGGGTAGGAGGGAGCTGGAATAAAGAAAAGAGAGGGGCACAGTGCTGGAGGAAGCAAAGTCCCATCAGAGCTAGTGGGGGGAGGGAAGGGAACCCACTCTAAGATGGTGGAAACCAAGGGTGAATCTGTGCCTGATGGTAGGATTACTAATCACTAGGGCTGACTGCAGCCTGGGTGCAACTGAGGAGATCTCCATAATTCAATAAAAGCAGCAGAGGATACCTGGCCAATCACCCTCTACAACTAACTAGGTTCAAAGCCAAATATAAGTTTTGGTTTCTTCAGCACCTTCCAAATAAGCAAGGAAATACCCTGGGCTGCTTATAGCCACATACTCGTTTCATTCTCTACCTCTTCTCTCTCACTCACCTAGTATCCTGCTTTATCTAAGAGATCTATAACTACATTTCTGGAATTCTGCACATTACAGACTGTGTTTAATTTTTTTTTTTTATTTATTTGAGACAGAGTGTCACTATGTCACCCTTGGTAGAGTGCCGTGGCATCACAGCTCACAACAACCTCAAACTCTTGGGCTTAAGTGATTCTCTTGCCTCAGCCTCCCAAGTAGCTGGGACTACGGGCGCACACCACAAGCCCATCTATTTTTTGGTAGTAGTTGTCATTGTTGTTTGGGAGGCCGGGTTGGATTCGAACCCACCAGCTCCGGTGTATGTGGCTGGCACCCTAGCCGCCGAGCTACAGGCACCGAGCCACTTACTAATTTTTAAAATGTGTTTTCAGTTTGCTTCACTCTTACAGTATCTCTCACTCCTCTAGAAAACCTACACATATATGAAAACAAGATGAAAAGGAAAGAAAAGATCTTTTTTAAAAAAATATATATGAACTGAGGGTAAGTATCTGTGCATCTTTCTTCTGCTAGAATAGTTTCTTAGAAGGGGCAATGGATGAGCACCTTTGTGGTTTCCTCAAAAGAGGTGTCATTAGATTCTCAAAGGGTTAAATTTAAGAGGCTTGAAAGCTCTACTCCATGGTCTTCGTCATCTGTTTCTTGCCTTAAACAACGTGGTAGCAAAGAATTACAGAACCTGGAACATGAAACCAGGTGTTCCAGAAATAAGAACCTTAAATCATCCTCAAGAAGTCTCCCTGCTAGCCCACTGCTTCCCTGGGACAAGTGTACAGTATTAGATCTCTTTGCATAAAGTTGATAGTTAAGTGAAAAAGCAATGTGTATATACCCATTGTGCTTCCATCCAGTGGCCTTTTAGAACTCAGATGCTGGTTCCCAAGATCAGGAATGTCTGAAGACATGAGCCCAGATTCCTCTTAGTACAGATCTACTTAAGTCTCAGACTGCCCTTTATATGTTTTTGTTTTTCAGGCCAGAATATAAAAAAGCAGAAAGCCCAGCAGGGCAACATTAATCCAAGTCAATATAGCAATCAGTGTCTTACCTAGTGGCCCTTCTCCTGCTGACTCCAAGACCTGAGCAGCTTCCTGAGACACAACCGTGATGGCTCCAACCACTGGTTCATGACTGACATCACCATTGGGAGTACCATCGGGAATTATAACTAAGCCATGTTTCTGTGGGAAGAAAGAAACTCACCATCACAAAAGATGGCTCACACCTAAGCAGTAAACTCTATGAGGTAACTCTGCAACAATGTTTTTTCGCCACAGGCACACCTGGCTAGAATTAGTTACATGGAATATGCTCTGTGGAGGAAATGACTCAAACCTTCCAAAACTGGATTAGGGAATAAACACTGTAGTTTGTGGTCAGGCTAGGAAAGATGGCAGGATGAAAGGAAGGAGACAGAGTAAAGCAGTGTGGGACCTGAGCTCCAAGCTGGTGCTGACATACCTCTCCCGTCTTCACTGTCTCCTGCAGGTCAGCCAGCTCCTCTCTGAGCAAATCTCGCTCATTCCTAAGGCAGGCAATGTATTCTTTTTGTTTCTCTAGGGCCTGGTTAGGCAGGGTAGCAAGGGAAAGAATGGCACAGAAAAAGAGCAGGTGAAAGGTAGCAGAGAAGTACCTAATTCAAATAAGAAAAGATAAAGACATAAAAGCAAAGAAGCAGTCAAAAGACTAGGAACAAGCAGTCAGACATGGAAGGAATACAAGATTATATGGATATATACCTCTAAAAGAGAGTTTTAATGCAAACTGGTCCTCATGCACAAATAAATTTAGCAAAACATGCTTATCACATCAAGCAGGGAAACAAATCTTTCTTTTCCAGTCAATGAAAAGAACAGGAAAAGGAAGATGAAGATACCAGAAAGAATAAAATAAAATTTTCCTCACTGACCTCCTCAGGAAATTTTCACTTAGGAACAAAAAATCCACATTTCATGTTTAACTAAAATAGTAGTATTCAAGAATATACCTGATTTAAAATAAACTTTAAAATGGTTCTGGGTAGGCTGGGTATTATGGCTCATGCCTGTAATCCTAGCACTCTCGGAGGCCAAGGCAGGTGGACTACCTGAGCTCACAGGTTTGAGACCAGCCTGAGCCAGAACAAGACTTCATCTCTAAAAATAACTGGGTGTTGTGGCAGGTGGTTCCAGCTACTCAGGAGGCTGAGGCAAGAGAATCAGTTTTAGCCCCAGAGTTTGAGGTTACTGTGAGCTATGATGCTACAGCACTCTACCAAGGGCGACAAAGTGAAATTCTGTCTCAAAAAATGGGGGGTCAGAGGGAGGTGAACTCAAAATCAAGATTTTAAGTCCTGGCACTTACTTACTCTAAGCCTCAGTTTCCTCATCTGAAAAAGAGGGGATAATAGTGCCCATCCCATAGGCAGAGGTTTCTAGGAATAGTCAGAGTAAATCACTGCAGGCAGTGAAGGTTCAGGAAAAGCAGGTCGGTTTTTCATTTGTAAATTCCCTGCTAATTCCTGAATCTCACAACTGTCAGAGCTGAGGAGGACAGTGCAGAAGCAGAAACATACTTTGGTCATCAGTGACAAGTCACATGATAAAATAACAAACCCAAATTAAGTAATCTATGAAGGAACCAGACAGCTGGCCTATTTGCAAAAGCATTTCTCCACATATTTGCTCATATGTTCAATGTTTTCTGCCAGCATTCCCATTACTCTAAGAAATTAAACTATAGGCTCGGCGCCTATAGCTCAACCGGCTAAGGCGCCAGCCACGTACACCTAAGGTGGCGGGTTTGAATCCCCAGCCCGGACCGCCAAACAACAATGACGGCTGCAACCAAAAAATAGCCGGGCGTTGTGGCGGGCGCCTGTGGTCCCAGCTACTTGGGAGGCGGAGGCAGGAGACTCGCTTGAGCCCAGGAGTTGGAGGTTGCTGTGAGCTGTAATGCCACGGCACTCTACCCAGGGGGACAGCTTGAGGCTCTGTCTCAAAAAAAAAAAAAAAAAAAAAGAAATTAAACTATAATAGTTTCCTCTCAGTTTATTGGTTTTTGAAATGGGACAACTACTTAATTACTAATAGCTGAATAGCTAGGTCATTTTTAATATCATTATTGCCTTATTCTGCAACCAACTGGGAGTAAGTAGATTTATTATTTATTTGGATGATAGCAACTACCATTTGCATAGCACAAATTATATGGCAGGCACTATTTTAAATACATAAAATTTCTCCTTCATATATTATTTTATATATGAAATTTCTCCCTTCACTACTTGGCAGGCTGAGGCAAGAGAATTGCTTAAGCCTAAGAGTTGAAAGTTTCTATGAGCTGTGACCCCATGGCATTCTACCAAGGGCAACATAGTGAGACTGTCTCAAAAAAAAAAGAAAAGAAAAAGAAAAAGAAAAAAAGGAATTTCTCTCTTCCATATCCTATAATGTACTTGTATTATCCTCATTTTACAGATCAGAAAACTCAAGCTCAGATTTTTTTGTCCAAAGTTGCACTAAGTGCCAAAGTTAGAAAATGAGTCTAGTTCTTTGTGGTGCCAAAGCTCATGTATACAGTTTTATATCGCAGCACTATGAAGGCCACATTATACACACATGTATTCCCTTACTGTCATCCTAGATGATGGTGGAAAGTAGTTCATAGGCCAAGTCCTAATTCTTCACTTACCCAAACTGTACTGTCAATATCTAACTTCAACAATTACCTATATGATGGTCTCAAGTCCCTATAAATTGATCATTTATATGGTTTCTAGCACCATAAGGCATTTGGTAAAATGCTTCCAGTTAGTATTCACACTCCACAATATTATTAACAGACAAAACATAAAGAGAACAACACACAGCAATACCGTCCCATCTGTTGAAAGTCACTCTAATCTCCACTGGGTTTGCTATTTTTGGTTATTGGTATCTTTGTGCGTTGTTATGCCATGCATCACCACATAATAACTGAGTAAATGATCACTGTCACAACATGCTGGATAAACACAACACTAGTGAATACCTCTTAGGAACAGGCCACTGTAGAACTAGGAATTCTAGCAAATGCTAGTATATGACATTTGCTCCTCTACCACATCTACAGCACTGAATTTTATTTTTACTTTTGGACTTTTTAATTTCATCTTCCCATAATTACACATGGGAAAATAAAATATATCATGTAAATTTACCCATTTCACCACAAAGTTTGAACACTACTAAAATACCTTATAACTGTATCAAATATATCCCTACTGGATCTGAAATCCTCTGTATTACCTAACCATATAACCACTACTTTGGGGTTTGCATGCAACAATAGTTCTTACAGTGGGATTTTTTTAGAGTAAAAAGTATATGCTTGAGGATATCAAAATAAATCTTTATCCCTGACCTACCTCAAATTCTAGCATCAAAAAGCCAAAAGGATATATATCATGGGCTGAACTTTGGGTCAAGAGGTTAATTCTCCATATAATTGCACTAGCGTACAAATATCTTT
Source organism: Otolemur garnettii (assembly GCF_000181295.1). Classification (NCBI taxonomy): domain Eukaryota; kingdom Metazoa; phylum Chordata; class Mammalia; order Primates; family Galagidae; genus Otolemur; species Otolemur garnettii. The sequence continues at coordinate 53,800,267 of NW_003852397.1, forward strand.
AGTCAGAAAGGGATTGAGTTTATGGTGAGCTATAAGATATACAAGTTCCTCATATGAATCAATACTATACATGGACTTCTAGTACTCAGAACTATAGTGGAGCTACAGGCAAGGAAGAACTAAAGAAAACTGAATTTCCACCTAGGGATAATGCTTTCCATTAAGTTTAATACTAGTAATAAAAAAGAGAATAATAAGTGTTGGTGAAGACATGGAGGAAGTGAAACCCTTGTGCACTACTGATGTGTATGTAAAATGGCACAGCCACTATAGAAAACAGTTACAGCTGTTCTCAAAAAAATTAAACATAGAATTACTATATAATTGAGTAACTCCATTTCTAGGTATACACCTATACCTCAAACAGTTGAAAGCACCTAGCAGCATATTCACAACAGGCCAAGGTGGAAGCAACCAAACTATCTATCAACAGATGAATATGGTATACATACAATAAAATATTACTCAGCCTTAAAAACATAAGGACATCCTGGCATAAGCTGCAACATGAACCTTGAGGGCATTATGCTAAGTGAAAGCTAGTCACAAAAGGACAAACACTATATAATTTCCCTTATATGAGGTAACTGGAGTAGTCAAATTCATAGACACAGAAAGATAGGGTCTGGTGGGAAGCGGGAAATGGGGAGTTGTTGTATAATGGGGACAGAGTTTCAGCTGAGGAAAGTAAATAAGTTCTAGAGATGCATGGAGGTTGGCCCAAAAATGTGAATGTACTGAATGCCACTGAACTGTACACTCAAAAATGGTGAAAATGGTAAATGTTTTTTGTATTTTAGCATAATTTTCAAATTCAAAGAAGGGTCAAGGGATGGATGAACTAGTGATACACACAACAACTTGGATAAATCTACGGGGACATATACTGAGCAAAAAAAGCTAAGTATAAAAGGTCATACGCTATATGATTCCGTTTATATAACATTCTTAAAATGGCAAAATTATAGAAACAGAGAACAGATTGGTGGTTTCCAGGGCTCGGAAGAGAGGGTGGAAAGGCAGCAGATATGGCTATAAAAGGAGGAATGATACGTTATAGAAATGTTCTGTATTTTTATTGTATCAAAGTTAATATCCTCGTTGTGGTAATATACTGTGGTTCTGCAAGATGTTTCATTTGGGTAAAACTGGGTAACGGGTAATAGGATTTCTCTGTATTATTTCCTACAACTGCATGTGAATCTAAAATTTTCTCAAAATAAAAAGAGTTCAGTTCTTTAAAAAGTCAAAGGAATATATTATTGTATAGCACACAAAATAGAGACATGCATTTGTGCAATAAATGCCAAGACAACTTAAAAACCCAAATAATTTATATCTTAACCATTGGCATACCACCTTTCTGATGACAAAAAATTTCATTTTGTTTTGAATAGATATTTCACTGGACTGGGAGGTGTGGGGTTTTTCCATGGCTTGTCCAAGATAGTTTAAAATACTAAGACAATTATACAAATTATAAATCTGGGACCAGCAGATCTGTACTAAAGAAAATTATGCGTGGTGCTAAAAAAGCCCATTCTAAATAGTGACCAAATTATAACTACTTTTTACATATTGCCTACTTTGTGCCATACGTTTTTTAACATCTCATTTTATTAGCTCACAATCACTATTTCAAAACACCTAACAGAGTGTTGCTTTATCCTCCAAAAAGCTTTTCTAGTAATTTCTCAGTAACTTAAACATTAGAAAAGTATCTTCAGTTCTTTAAATTTTGGGTCTATGAACTCAAAAGAAATGTGGTCTGCCCAGGTATTTGTTAAGGAAAAGATGGAGTCTTTGGAGCAATGGACAGGACTAGATACTGCTGACTGGGCTTCAGTATGCTCCTAATAGAGGTAGTTACGATTCAGGGGGTTTCGTACCCACACAGCTCTCTCACAGGTGCTCTAGGGCAGTGGTTCCCAACCATTTTGGCACCAGAGACAGATTTCATGGAAGACAATTTTTCTACAGAGTGGAGGTGGGGGAGGGAAGGAATAGATTTTCATAAGGAGCACACATCCTAGATCCCTCTCATGTACAATATACAGCAGGGTTTGTACTCCTATGAGAATCTAATGCAGCCCCTGATCTGACAGGAGGCAGAGCTCAGGCAGTGGTGCGAGTAATAGGGAATAGTTGTAACTACAGATGAAGCTTCACTTGCTCACTGCTGCTCACCTCCTGCTGTGCAGCCCAGTTCCTAACTGTCCGCAGTCCAGAGGTTGGGGACCACAGCTCTAGAGGATTTTTGCCATCTTTCCCCTAGCCCACCTAATCTTAACCAGAACAAGACTTTTCTCACTTGCCCTTTGTTTCCTCTGCCATAGCCCTTCCCTGACAAAGTAAGCCTCTGTCAGTTACAGCTACATTGCTCCCCTCCTGCAGAAGAGATAGCACATGCCAGGCAACGGGACTGCCAGCCAAAGACCACATGAAATGAACTGGGAATTTTTTTAGCCTCCAGTGTTTTCGGAATCTACCTGCAGGGCTTAGCAAAAAAGCAATGAAAACTTTGTCCTTATCTGGGCCCCTGCTTTGGGGAATTCTAGAGTTATAATTAGAGATGGTAACTTTGGGAAGTCTTACATTCCTATCCACTTCAGTAATTAAACTGATTTTAATCCTTTCCTATTTTATTCACCAAGGATTTATAGGATGCTAATAACCTTTAACCTACCCCTACTCCCTAACGTCTTGTTTCTTATCCAAATTCTTGTAATGTAAGGACATCAAGTTAACCTCATACTTTGAATTAAATGTCTATGGCTGCTTCTGAATAAAAATCCTAAGGGGAGGGAGGGAAGAATCCTAGGGGAATAAAGAGAAACTTCCTTTAAAAGTTCCTACTTGTATGTTTCACAAGCCCAGTGTCAGCTGAAAAGAAGACTTTTTTCTAGGCATAGTATCAGGTTTTCCCATAGAAGACTGTCTCCTGCTTGTTCATATTTCACAGTGCATAAATGATCAGGAATAATCAAAAGGACAGGGTTTTAGGAATTTTTAAGTTAAATTCTATTGTTCTATTCCTCATCAATGAATTTCTAACCAAAGCCCAATTTGATCTCATACCCCAATTTTTTTATCTTTCCAAAGAAGTGTCTCCTGGAGGTCAAACACCTCTTTTGTCATGGAGTCTAGTTTCTGCTGCATGCGCTGATTCTCCTGCAGAGGAAGAGGGGGACAGAAGTAATAAAAGAACAGAAAGAAAAAACGGAGGGAATTAGAGGGAAGAAATAAACATAAAACTAATAAAAGGGGAAAGTCTGTGATGAGCAGGAAAACCAAAAGTGGTTTGTTAAAAGGAAAGATGACATCTAGGGTCTTGGCAAAGGATTCTGATTGGCTTGCCCCTGAAAGTAAGGGAGGGAACTGGGAATAACTGTCCCAACCACCGACTGTTATGTGGCTGCAAGCCAGTGTGGTTTTCTGTGTACTTATAGCTGTGTCTTCCTTTGAAAACCGCCTTTTTTCCCCAAACAATAACTTACATTTTTAGAGAGGAAAATTTAGGTTTGCTATAAACAAATGGTCTTTTATCATAGAGAACAAGCAGTAGTTTTAAATTTGTTTTGGTAAGCAGAACTTATGTTTCTGAATTTCTGATACTAAAATCTATGTTAGCAAGAACTCATGAATTATAAAGGAAACAATAGTTTTTAGGAACACTACAATCTAACATTTCACAATTTTTAAATGACTCTTCTAATTAAGCAATGATGCTAATTTATACCCTTTTATATTTAACAGGTTTTCTTCTTATGCTTATTGGCAAATATTGATCTCCTACTTTCCCTACTCATACATTATTTACTTGGCAATGCAATTCTCAAGACAGCCCCCCGCCCAAGACAAGTGGGTTGGGCGCAGTGGTTCACACTTATAACTCTAGCACTCTGGGAAGCTGAGGCAGGATCACTTGAGGTCAGGAGTTCAATTGCATTTAAAGGAATTATAAGGCTTGATTTCTATAATTAGTCACTGTGGCTTCTCTAAAAACCCAGGACGCTGGCTATATAAACTTCAGAATCTTTAGTTTTAGGTGTTTAAAATTTAATTTTATTATTTTATTTTTGTGAGATAGTCTTACTCTGTCACTTGGGCTAGAGTACAGAAGTGTCATCATAGCTCATTGCAACCTCCCAGCTTCAAGCAATCCTCCTGTCTCTCTCTGCCTCACAAGTAGCATGCCATGGACTACAGGTGCATGCCATAACACCAGGCTAATTTTTTTCTATTTTTAGTATAGACAATGTCTTGCTCTTGCTCAAACTGGTCTCACTACTGAGCTCAAGCAAACCTCCTGCCTTGGCCTCCAAGTGCGAGGATTATAGGCATGAGTTACAATACCCAACCAATTCAATTATTCTTGAGAATGATGAAAAATTCCAAGATGGCTCACATCTATAATCCTAGCACTCTGGGAGGCAGAGGCAGGTGGATTGTTTAGCTTGGGAGTTCAAGCCTAGCCTGAGCAAATTGAGACCCCCATCTCTAAAAATAGCCAGGCATTGTGGTAGGTGCCTGTAGTCCCACTACTCGGCAAGCTGAGGAAAGAGAATCACTTGAGCCCAAGAATTTGAGGTTGCTGTGAGCTATGATGCCATAGCACTCTACCAATTGTGACAAAGTGAGACTCTGTCTCAAAAAAAAAAGAAAGAATGATGAAAAATAACATCAATACTCAAATAGAGAAATAATTATTTCTTTTCCTCTAATAACTGTTTTTTAAAGTCATTTTCAGAGCAAGAGAATAAGTGAGGCAGGAAAAAAGACAGGCTAAGTTCTGAATAGCCAGGAATGTGGGTGGATGTGGTTAAGTTAGGTTTCTCCCCTGGTATCATTAATAGTTAAGCCTTCCTGATACCTAACACTAAGTTAGCATTAGATGCCCTTAATATCCACACCTAGATAGTGGGCAGGATGCCCCTCAAACTTATTCTCATATTTCTGAAAATAAATCACCTCAAGGGAGTAAACCACATTTAAAGAATAACAGAGATAAATACCTAAAAACATGGAAGGGGGTAATAACAGAGATGAAAGCAAGGTAGTATGCCTACAAGGATAATACTTTTCCAAACATTCTTGGTGGACCCATGTATGGTATGTCTCACTCCTAAGATGTTGCCAACAGTGTGGCACACAGAGTTCTTTCACTGCCAGAGCAAAAACTTGACCTCCTCACTAGCCAACTTTCACCTTTTGGTATATGAGGTATCCTCACAATTTCTTTTCACTGAGCCACTTCAGAAATGTATCTACCTGAGTGAAGATCAAACATCTTATTCCCAAGAATCATGCCCCAAAAGTAGTATCCACTGGGTTCCAAAGAATAACATTACTCTATAAATTTTCCTTTTGTTAGAAAGGAAACATTATTAAAAGAGTGTGCTTAGGAATAAGAGACAATTACAAAAACTTCTGCTATTAAAAGGAGGGGTATTTGTAAGGTCCATAGCATTAATTAAGCTTGCCTTTATGTTTCCTGTTTGTAAAATTTTAGAGTACAGCTAAATATAAAGAAATAAGTAAACTCTTTGTAGCATTTTAATTCTCTTCTACTCCTACCACACACACCCTAATCCCCACCCAACCATTGTTTAAGATTATTTTCACAGTTCATGTACATACCTCAATAAGTTCATCTCTTTGCCGAAGGCCTTCTTTAAGTTCATTCATCTTATGTTGCAGCACGCTACACATATGTTTCTGTCTTTCTAACTCCTGTTATTAAACAAATGATATCATTTACATAGATCACAGCACACAACAAATTCAAACATATACAACATTAAGGCTATGTAGGACCCTGAGAAACATGTAAGAAATGTCAATTCATAGTAACTTAGCAAAATTGTGTATTCTATGTAAAGATCCAGAAATTTTTAAGTTGTCATCTCATACGATTATACATCTAGAAAACCTAAATTAATCAATGACAAAATTACTATAAACAGTGAGATAATATCATAAAATAACGGACTATAGAATTAACATTTAAAATTCAATAATCTTCAAAGATAACAAAGAACCAAAAGAATAATAAACATAATATCAAAATAAAATCAATATTAAATAAAACACACATGTAAATTTATAAGCTAAATCAAAAACCTATACCTAATATGAGGGAAATTATATGAAACATTCACAAAAGACAGAGAAGTAGGACTGAACAAATGGAAAGGCATACCATCTTCTTCAATAATTCAACTTCATAAAAATGCCAGTTCTCCCTAAACTAATCTACACATTTAATTCAGTACAAATAAAAATACCATCAAGCTTTTTGTCATCAGAGCAAGACAAGTTGATTATGAAAGTTTATTTGAAAGAAAAACTAGCCAGAAAAAAAAAAACTGAAAAAGATGAAAGCTAGCTTTATTATATATTAAGACATATTATAAAGCCTCTCTATTTAAAACAGTGTTATAATGGCACATGAATATAGACCAATGGAGCAGGATAGAAATTTCAGAAATAGATATAATTAGATATACAAATACATTAAACACCAATAACAAAAAGAGATCTCAAGTCAAGGAACAGATAGGCTTTTAAATTATGATGTTGGGATAACTGGATATCCATATGAAAAAGATAAAATTGAAATCATACCTTACACTATACACCAGGGCAAAATTCTAAATGCATCACATGTGTAGATGAGAAAAGAAAGGCAGGAAGCATAAGGGGGAAGCAGGAAGGGAAGAAATAGGGAAAACAAACTAATCAGGCGCTAAAAGAAAAATACCAAGGACTAGGAGAAACTTTAACTAACAATGTCTCAAAAATGCTTGGTGCCTGTAGCTCAGTGGCTAGAGCACTGGCCACATACAAGGGGGTGGGCATTGTGGCAGGTGCCGATAGTCCCAGCTACTCGGGAGGCTGAGGCAAGAGAATTGTGTAAGCCCAAGAGTTTGACGTTGCTGTGAGCTGCAATGCCATAGCACTCTACTGAGGACGACATAGTGAGACTCTATCTCAAAAATAAATAAAAATTAGGAGAGAGTAGCAGTAAATTAGACTACATAAAAATTAAAACTTTTGAATGGCAAAATATACAAACAAAGTAAAAAGATAAATGACAAAATGCAAATACAAAATTATAATTTATGTCAGTGACAAAGGGTTATTATCTCCCAAAATACAGAATTTCTAAAATTAGAAAGAAGAAAAAAAAAACATTAAAGCATTAACTGAACAGGAAAACAGGCTAAAGAACTGGACAGTTTACAGAAAAAGAAACTGAAATAACTCTGGATATGAAAAGATGCTCATATGAAGAGAAATGCAAACTAAAACCATACGTATCATCAGAACACCAGTAAAAATTCAAATATCTGACAGTATATTCTGGGAAAAAACTATGGGGAAAGAAACAGGCCCTTCTCTTATATTTTGGTGGGAATGCAAAATGCCTTAAAGCTTTTAAAGGGGAATTTGACAATATCTTGCAAAACTATATACATTTCAATACAGAAATCCCTTTCTTATGACTCAATTGATACACTGGCAAAAAATACAAAAAGTCCTATGCAATGTGTTATTTTTTTTTACAGGACTCTTTCTTTTTTTTTTTTTTTTTGAAACAAAAGTCTCACTCCGTTACCCTCAATAGAGTGCTGTGGTGTCATGGGTCACAGCAACCTCAAACTTTGAGTTCAAGAGATCCTCTTGCCTCAGCCTTCCAAGTAGCTGGGATGACAGGAGCCGGCCACATCACCCAGCTAGTTTGTAGAGATGGGGTGTCAGTCTTGCTCAAGCTGACTGAAATTCCTGAGCTCAAGCAATCCACCAGCCTGGGCCTCCCTGAGGGCTAGGATTACAGGCAGAAGCCACCTCGCCCAGCCCTACAGGACAGCAAAACACACAAACAACTTTAATGGCTTTTTTTTTTTTTTGAGATAGAGTCTCACTTTGTCACCCTAATAGAGTACCCTGATGTCATAGCTCTCGGGTTTAAGTGATTCCCTTGCCTCAGCCTCCCAAGTAGCTAGGACTATAGGCGCCCACCTCAATGCATGGCATTTTGTTGTTGTTGTTGTTGTTGTCGTCATTGTTGTTTGGCAGGCCCAGCCTTGGTTCAAACCTGCCAGCCCCAGTGCATGTGGCCAGCAGCACCCTAGCTGCTGAGCTACAAGCACCTAGCCAATTTTAATGGCTATTAATAGGAAAGGGGTAGAATAAAGTGTAGTACAGCCATACAATGAAATAGCTAATGCAATGGTAAAAAGAGTGAGAAAGATTTCTCTATACTACCTTCATAAATGATAAAAATCAAGGTGTAGAACAGTATTTATATAATGCTACCATTTTCTAAGAAAGGAGGATTACAAATACATATATGTATATATACATGTATTTTGAGTGGTAACATATATATCTTTTTAGTTTAAAAATGGCTAATACATTTTCTTAGGTTACAAAAATAGAAAGATAAACCATTAAATTTAAAATTTCTCAAAGAAAGTAAGAAATAGGGATAAGAGATAAAGGTAGATTAATGACTTAAATGATTAATACGGTAATTCATGTGTTTTTTTAGCCATAATTAAAAATAAAATAATAAATTAAAGATGTAAAAAGTAATTCCTAAGTACTGAAAATAAAATGCAGTGAACCAAACTGTATATCCAGTTAGTAGCATAAGCACAGAGAAACTATTTCAATTAGCTTCTAAAAACAAGTTTAAAAACAAACAAAAAAAATAAAAACAACAGTTAGCTATACATAGCCTAAATAACAAAAATAACAGCCAAACAAAACAAAATAACAAACTTTTAACTATTTTCAGTAATTGTATAGTTGGTTTTAACATTGGTGTTGCTATTCTGGGTAATGTGGGATGAAGAAATAAGAATAGAATATATCATAATTACCATCATCCCCAGTGACTTTGAGAACCAGGAATTGTAGCATGAGAAAAAGTAGATACGGGTGTAAGACAGAAGATGTTAAGTAAAAACACTAACACCCTGGATGTGAATTAGAATTATTAGCATGAACTCATAATATACTTTATTGTTAAAAAAACAAAAAAATCCTCACATATATATTTCCCATATCTACTGAAGAGCCCTACAAATAGTAACCAACTTGGTGGCATTAAGGACTCATACTGCTCCACTAAAAGACAACTAGGGCTCCTTGAACAAATGGCCAATTCCAAGTCTGGGGCAGAAAATGTAGATAAGACTAGGGCATCTTCTAGCAGAAAGCATAGAAGGTATGAAAAATATTTAGCAATCAACCTGAAGAGATTCACCTCAGTCAAAGGAGGGACAAGAATCAAAAAGAATAAAAGCTACTATGTCTCAAAAATATCAAATGCTTGAATTTATGATTTCATAATGGTATTTTAAAAAGAAAAGTAGTTGGTCACTAGGAAAGGATACTGAACAACCAATTCTTTATTTTGAACACTCATAAATAAAGGCAAAGAATCAAGCTTTTATCTTGCCTTTCCTATGTAAACTGTCCTATCTGAGTAATAAAGAGATGAAGATGTTTCTCTTTAAAGAGGGACTTAAGCTAACAAAGCATAGGAAAGTAAAAAGCCCATAGAATGGGGGAAAATAGTTGCAATCATATATCTGATAAAAGATAATGAATACAGAAACAACTCTTACAACTCAATAATAAAAAAAGACAAATAATCCGATTTAAAAATAAGTAAAGATCTGAATAACGATTCCTCTAAGGGAGATATACAAATAGCTAATAAGCCCATGAAAATATACTCAAAATCACTAGTTGTCAGAGAAAAACAAATCAAAACCACACCTCTCAGGATGGCTAGAACAAAAAGGTCAGATAATAATGAGTGTTGGGGAGGATTTAGAGAACTCAGAACCAGCATATACTGCTAGTGGGAATACAAAATGATGCAGCAGCTGGACAGTGCTTGTGGCTCAGAAGAGCAGGGGGCGGGCCCCAGGGGGGGCGGGTTCAAACCCAGCCCTGGCCAAAAACTGTAAAATGATGCAGCTGCTTTGGATAAAAGTCTGACTTTCTTCAAATAGTTAAACACAGCTACCATATGAACCAGTAATTTCATTTCCAACTATACACTTTAAGAAAGAAAAACACATCCACACAAAAAAAACTATACACAAATGTTAACAGCAACATTACTCGTAACAACCAAAAAGTAGAAACAACCCAAATGTTCATCAGCACACAAAAAGATAAACAAAACATGGCATGTCCATACAATGGAATAATAAGCCTAAAAAGGAATGACGTTTTGATACATGGTCCATGGATAAACCTTGAAAATGTTATAAGAAACCAAAAAGGCCAGTTAGAAAAGACCATATATCATTTGATTCTATTCATATGAAAGTCTAGAATAAGGAATTCTATAAAGACAAAATCAGATCAAGTGTTTACTTAGGGCTGAGGGACTGGGGGATAGGAAGATTATAGCTAAAGGCTAAAGAACAGGCTTTCTTTTTAAGGTAATGAAAATATTCTAAAAAGTGACTGTGATGATGGTTATACATATAAGGGAATAAACTAAAAACTACTGAATTGTGGCTTGGCACCTGTAGCTCAAGTGGTGAGTTCAAATCCAGCCCAGGCCCACCAAACAACAATGACAGCTGCAACCAAAAAATAGCCAGGCGCCAGTAGTCCCAGCTACTTGGGAGGCAGAGGCAGGAGACTCGCTTGAGCCCAGGAGTTGGAGGTTGCTTTGAGCTTTGATACCACAGCACTCTACCCAGGGGGACAGCTTGAGGCTCTGTCTCAAAAAAAAAAAAAAAAAAACCGACTAAATTGTATACTTTAAACAGATGAACTGTATTACATCTAAATAAATCTTTTTAAAAATATTAAATAAGATTAAATAAATAAATTCATAATGATAATATCAGAATATCTCATTTTGGAACCCATAATCAACTAAAGGATCAAAGCAGCCAGCTAAAGCATCATAAAGAAACAGCCACACATCTAGGCCTCCTGAAGGAAGGTAAACTGTACAACCTAGCCAAAAAGCTGACGTTGTATTTGACTGATCCTCTATACCTTTCTATTTATAGGGAATGCAGAGGAAAAGGGAACACAGGGATGAAAACAGAAAAATCTATAAGACTGGGAAATGGTTAGGACAAGCAATCCAGTTTCTTCAACACATAGATTGTTAAGGAGAAAAGAAATGAAAGGGAATCTATAAATTAAGAGACTTATAAGACATATCAGTTAATTCTAGTGTGTGAAACTTACCCAGATCCTGCTATTTTTTTAACGTAAAAAAGAAAAATCATTTGTGACATTTTGAAACTACTGAATTTTAATGATCAAAAAAATGTAATATGAAGGAGACCCTGTCCCTACTAAAAATAGAAAAAATTAGCCAGGCTTTGTGACAGGCTACTCAAGAGGCTAAAGCAGGAGGATCACTTGAATCCAGGAGTGTGAGGTTGCTGTGAGCTAGGCTGAAGCCATGGCATTCAACTCTAAAGTAACAAAGTGAGATTCTGTCTTTAAAAAAAAAAAAAAAAAAAGGAGGGGCGGGGGTGGGGAGAGAGAGAGAGAGAGAGAATCCCTATTGCCCAGAGAGCCATATCAAAATATACATTAAAATACGGGATGCTTAAAATATGAGAGTGGGGGAAATGAAGAGAGCAAAAGTGACCATAGGTTGATGGTGACTGGGAGGCAAGTGGAGTGTTCATTACATTCCTCAGTCTACACTTTCATATGTTTAAAATCCGTATTAAAACATATTTTTAAAATGTTACAGGCAGCACCTGTGGCTCAAAGGAGTACAGCGCTGGCTCCATATACCGGAGGTGGTTTCAAACCTGGCCCGGGGCCAAAAACTGGGGGGGGTGGGGGGGTGGTAAGATAAGCTAATTCCCTATTAAAGTGAATAGCCATTAAGAAGAGAATGGCACAGTTATTACGATTCCAGCTAGAAGTATTAAGGGCATTTTGAAAATGTCATTAATATTATATCATTATTGTTGTTATTGAATGGTCCTTCTCTACTCTCACCATCTCTGCTATTATGAAATACACCAGAGTACCTGGCCTCTTTGTCTCTGAATATGAACATATGAATATGCACAAGACAGTATCTGTCTAGAACAGTGGTTTTCAACCAGTGTGCCTCAACACATTAGTGTGCCATGAAAATTTTTAGAGATCATTAAGTTACTTTCTAAAGACGTTCAAAGCATAGTTAAGTATGCTCTTTTTTTTTTTTTAATCAACATATTAAGTGTCCTGAGGAAGTTTAACTGTTGGTTCAAGTGAGCCACAGATAAAAAAGATTGAAAAACACTGGTCTAGAACAAAAGCCCTCGGGGTAAAAATGTTAGACAGAGATACTAGTGCAAAGCCTTTCCATCACAGTATCTGAAGCAGATTTTCAAAATATTTAGAAAAGTTTATATATTTCAAGTTTGAAAAGTACAAGATTTTGTGTAAAAAACTCTATACACACAAAGAATCTCTATATCTTAGAAAATGATGGAGAGAAAAACTAAGTTGTTAAAATAGCTACTCATAGAAGAGCGTTATTTTTAAAAATGCTTAAACACATCTGAGAAGATAGGAAGATGACTCATTTTAGTACCAACAAATCCTTAGCATGAGATTTTCTTCTCATTTGCTAAAAACAAAGAGCTAGAAAAGAGACATAAAAAATGTGTGAGAAGGCAAAAAAAGAGTTCATAGGATTCTAGGTAAAGTATGATGGCACAGGCGTCCTCAAACTACAGCCTGTGGGCCACATGCAGCCCGGCTAGGACATTTATCCTGCCTGCCGGGTGTTTTTGCCACCACTGCCTGTCCTGCTTAGCAGCTGACTCATCCCGGGGCCCGCAGTTCGACCCTCCAAGGGTCTGAGGGACAGTGAACTGGCCCCTTGTTTAAAAAGTTTGAGGACCCCTGGTCCAAAAATAGCCCATCAATACAAGAAGAATCAGAGAAAACAACCTCTTGCCACCAAATCATGCTCTTCAACAAACCACAAATTGTCCAATATAAAAATACAGAGGCCTCTTTTTCACCTATTTAAACACAAGTCCTCTTATCCTAACATTTTTAATATACCTGATTTTTAGAGCAGTTTTAGATTTACAGCAAAATTAAGTGGAAAATACAGAGAGTTCCCACATATATCCCATCCTGTCCCCACACATTCAGAGTCTCTCCTATTATCAACCGCTCAGCAGAGTGGTATATTTGTTTTAATCAATAAACCTCCATAGACACATCATTATCACCCACAGTCTGTAGTTTACATTAGGGTTCACTCTGGGTGTTGTACGTTTTATGGGTTTGGACAAATGTGTAATAACATACACACTATTATAGTATCATGCTGAATAGTTTCACGGTCCTAAAAATCCTCCACGTTCAGCCTATTCATCCCTCCCTCCCCCAAACTCCAGGCAAACACTTCCTAACACTTTCTGAACATGATCAAAAAGAGACAGGAATGGGGATTTCTAGTCCTCAAGGGAAAAAATATCCCCATAAAGACTACAGTAATAATGCTGGCCCCTTACATATTATATAAACAGCTTTTCTCCCTTTATTCTGTGTAACTTAAAATTGTTTTCCTAACAATTTATCAATACACATTTCCTAAATTATTTGCTGAATTTTTTTATCTTGGCAATGAAGTAGGACCTCATTTCTGACATTTTGATAATGTCAGAATTATCAGACATTCTGTTGATCCTCTGCTTGGACTGCCACCAACACTTTAAGAAGTCTAAGTCCAACAAGCTTTTAAAAGAACCTAATTAGTTCTCTGCAGTTATCAAACAGCAAATCTGGACCTTGGACAACTGCTGTTATTTTCCATCTGTACATTTTAACATTACAGCTTATGAACCTCTAAAGAAAACATTTGTTAATTTCTGACCCACACTGCTGTTTTTAAATAATTGGTTAAAGAATTCTCCATAATTATTTAGAAAATAGGTTCTTTTGAACCATAATAAGTTCACTGTAATTGCCCTAATTAAGAGAAAGAAAATAATGATAAAACTTGAGTTGTATTCTAGTTGCAAAAACCCAAAGGAGGACATAGCCTTTCCTTAAGAAAATAGAATAAATTTTTTTAAAAATTAAAAGAGATGGCTCGGTGCCCATAGCATAGTGGTTACGGCACCAGCCATAAACAACAAAGGTGGCAGATTAGAACCCGGCTTGGGTCAGCTAAACAACAGCAACAAAAAATAGCCAGGTGTTGTGACGGGTATCTGTAGTCCCAGCTACTTGGGAGGCTGAGGCCAGAGAATCATTAAGCCCAAGAGTTTGAGGTTGCTGTGAGCTATGATGCCACCGCACTTTACTAAGGGTGACATAGTGAGACTCTGTCTCAAAAAAAAAGAAAGAAAGAAAAATATTTCAGTATCATATGATACTCTGTCAATTTCCTTGGATCAATTTTGACTGAAACATCATTCCCAAGAGAGTATGCTGCAATCTTCTACCAATCCCACAACTTTTAAAATGGTAGGTTTTTATTTTCTGATGTAAGAGAATAGTGTAATACAAAATAAACAATTACCTTTGATTTTTCTTCATTTTCTCTATAAAATTCTGCCATCTGTTCCTCTTGTTCTTCAATGACATCCTTGAGTGTGTCTACTTGATAGATCAAATTGTTCTTCTCATTGTCTAACTGCGCATTGGAAACCATGGCTTTCTTGTATTTTTCTTCTACTTCAGACAAAGACTCCTAAATAAGAGTTAAAGTCATCAGCCTGATATCTAAAATATGATCGGCACATATATGCAATATATCAGGAAATTACAGCACTGGCACAAACACATAAATATGCATTTTTGCAAAATACAAGCAGTTTGAGGAACTGCTAGTTTAGTGACATGCACATAAAACAAGAGAATGGTAATAAGCCAATAATGCCTTTTTAAGAACAATATGTGCTCTGCCCCTGAAGAAAACAAAATCAAGCAGCAATGTAGCCTCAGAAAAGATGAAAAAGAGCGCAGACACCATGTATTTCTAAGAATCATAAAGTGAAGACTCATCGATATTTTTAGACATATTATTCTTGCAGTTTTTAACAATAAATTGATGTTCAAAATGTAGTGATATAACAGAATGCAGTCTCTCTTTATACAAGTAAACTTCATACTCAGTGCAATTTTGCCACTTCTTAGACATCTGTTTTCAGAACTTTCTGTCCTGAATAAGAAAGCCAATGTAAATGTGCAAAGTTTTTTCTAGCAATTTTCCAGATTTTAGTCATTTTTAAACAAATAAAATAAAAATGAATTCTAAAAAATGAACTACCAAAAAATTCCTGATATTTTATATTCCTCAAAGTTTTCTGCCTAAAATAGCTTATGTAGCTTACAAGTGTGTGTTTAAATAACTGCATTTAAATTAGTAATTACTACGCCCAGCATTTTTTTTTAAAGCTAAAAAGAAAAACTTTTTCACAGAGAAAATATAATCACTTCTAGAAATAAGTTCAAAAAATACTAGTGAGAATGTTCACAAAACAAGATCAATGAAACAGAATTAAGAGTCTAGAACCCTTACATTTACGATCAGTTAATGACAAGGGTGTCCATGAAACTCAACAGTAAAATAATAAATGGTGTTGGGACAACTGGATACCCATATACAGAAGAATGTAGTTGGACACTTGCCTCACACCATAAGCAAAAATTAATTCACAATAGACCACAGATCTAAGTTCAAACTATACAACTCCTTGAAGAATATATAGGAGTAAATCTTCATGACCTTGGGATGGGCAATGGTTGCATAGATTTAACCCCCAAAAATACTATCTACAAAAAAAAAGCCTTCATCAAAATACAAAACTTAAAACTTTCATGTTGTAAATGATATAAAGAAAGTAAAAATACAATCCATAGAATGGAAGAAAATATTTGTAAATATGATAAGAGACTTGTATACAGAATATATAAATAATTCTTATAGTTCAACAATAAAAGACATATAAACAAATTTTTAAATGGGCAAGAACTTGAATAGGTATTTCGCCAAAGAAGATACACAAATGACTAAAAAACCATGCACTCATTAAGGAAATGTACATCAAAACCACATTGAGATACCACTTTACACCCACTAGGATAGCTACAGTCTATAATCAAAAAGACAGAAAAAAGATAACAAGTGTTAGTGAGGACATAGAGAAACTGAAAACTCATGCACTGCTGGTGGGAATGTAAAATGGTGTAGCTTCTTTGAAAACATTTTGGCAGTTTCTCAACATGTTAAACAGAATTTCTGTGTGACCCAGCAATTCCAGCCCTATCTGTCTACCCAAGAAAAATAAAATATATCTCTAAACAAAAATTTATCCATAGCAGCATTACTGATAATAGCCCCAAGAATGGAAACAACACAAATGCCTATCAACTGACAAACGGATACACGAAATGCTGTAAATCCATACAATAAAATACCATCCAGCTATTTTTTAAAAAATAATGACATATATTACAACATGGAAGACTCTTGAAAACATTATGCTAAATGGAAGCCAATCACAAAAGACTTATATTGTACGACTGCATTTATGTAAAATCTCCAGAACAGAAAGATCTATAGGGACAGAAAGTTAGTGGCTACTCAGGATGTGAGCAGGAAAAAAAGAAAGAACAGGGAAGGACTGCCACTGAATACAGGGGTTTTTTCTGAGATGATGAAAATGTTCTAAAATTGAATTACAGTGATGGCTGCACAACTTTGTGACTATACTATCTAAAACACCAATAAATTCTGCATTTTAAATGGCGAAACTTGAGGCCAGGAACAGTGGCACATGCTGATAATCTTAGTACTTTGTGAGACCAACATAGGAGGATTGCCTGAGGTCAGGAGTTCAAAACCAGCCTAAACAAAAGCCAGACACCATCTCTAACAAAAGCAGAAAAAATTAGCTGGGTATAGTAATACACACCTGTAGTCCTAGCTACTGGGGAGGCTGAGACAGGAGGACCACTTGAGCCCAGGAGTTTGAGGTTGCTGTAAGCTATAAGCACACCACTGTATTCTACCTAGGCTGACAGAGCAAGACTCTATCTCATAAATAGGTAAATTTTTATGGAATTTGTGTATATATGTATCTCAATAAAGATACACATATACATATACACACATACTTTTTAATAATGCTCCATAAACCAGAACTGGGTTGACAGGCATGACTTAGATTAGGATTGGAAACAAATTTAACCAAAATAAAGAACACAGATGGGCCATCAGGGTCAGTGAATGATCCCAAGAAGGCTGGGTGAAAACCTGGTCTAAAAGCCACCGATTGGGTAGCTTTTGGAGAGATCATACCCTGAAACCAAAAGGCTATTAGTAATTCTCCAAAATCTTGGAATGACACCCTCACCTCCAGGTTGCCTACTCTGCCTGAGAATCCACCAGCTATTGGCTGGGCTTACTACAAGGTCAACGTGGCAAAGGCAGGCTTTGTAGGTAGAGAAGAAGTTTAATGCCCTGAAGGTTCCTGTACCAGAGGATAAAGATATTGCCCTAGTGAATGATAAAGAAAAAGAAGATGTGAAAACTTGTGCTGAGTTTGTGTCTCTCTCAAAGGCCAAGATTGATGAATATGAGTAACAGCTGGAGAATATGAGAAATATAATTCCATTTGATCAGATGACCATTGAGGATAGGAATGAAGCCTTTCCAGAACCAAGACAAGAACAAGTAACATATATTGGCCTCACTAGCCAATCGAGAATTTATAAAATTGAGTCAAGAATGAAGTTCTGGCCCTTATATTACATACTCTGGACATTAAAATAAAAATTATTACAGTTTAAAAAGCAAAGTAACATAAGCAAAGTCAATTGTATAATGGTCTAAATTTAATGCAGAATTTAAAATGATTCTCATTGATCTGAAAGGCTAACAGCATAAAAAGGCCTTCATTGCAAATGAATTTCAATGCAACTAAAATGCAACTGAAGTGCAAAACTGCATGAAAACCAGAATCCAAGATAGCTCAAAGTAAAAGACTCATGGACAAAATATGTAACACAATAAATTTGACAGAAAGTTTATGCAATGTAATCTTCCTTTAAATAATAGACCACAAAAGACTTCTAAATTTAAGTTTCAAGGTATTTTAAAGATTTTAATCTCGGCCCAGGCACAGTGGCTCACAACTATAATCCTAACAATTTGGAAGGCTAAAATAGGTAGATTGCTAGAGCTCAGGAGTTCAAGACCAGATTGAGCAAGAGCAAAACCCTGTCTATACTAAAAACTAACTGGGCACTATGACAGGAACCTGTAGTCCTAGCTACTTGGGAGGCTGAGGCAAGAGGATTGCTCAAGCCCAAAGAGTTTGAGGTTGCTATGAGCCACAACACTAAAGTACTCTACCAAGAGCAACAGAGTGAGACTCTTGAACCCCAAAGATTCAACCACAAGACTCCTGGAAATCATAAAAAAATACAGTAATGTCTCAGGATATAAAATCAATGTCCACAAGTCAACAGCCTTTGTATACGCCAATAACAGCCAAGTTGAGAGGCTAATTAAGGACACAGCTCCCTTCACCATAGCTTCAAAGAAAATGAAATACCTAGGAATATACCTAACAAAAGGGGTGAAGGACCTCTATAAAGAAAATAATGAAACCCTAAGAAAGGAAATAGCAGAGGATATTAACAAATGGAAGAACATACCATGCTCATGGCTGGGAAGAATCAACATTGTTAAAATGTCTATACTTCCCAAAGCAATCTACCAATTCCATGCCATCCCTATTAAATACCAACATCATATTTTCAAGACTTGGGAAAAAATGATTCTTCATTTTGTGTGGAACCAGAAAAAAACCCATATAGCTAAGGTAGTTCTTAGTAATAAAAACAAAGTTGGGGGCACCACCATACCAGATTTTAGGCTGTATTACAAGGCCATAGTGGTCAAGACAGCACAGTACTAGAACAAAAATAGAGATACATACATTTGGAATCAAACAGAAAACCAGGATATGAAACTAACATCTTACAACCAGCTAATCTTCGATAAACCAAACAAGAATGTACACTGGGGAAAAGACTCCCTATTCAATAAATGGTAGTTATTCTTTCTGGGAAAAGATAAATCCCACTCAAATTTACTTCCCAATTCTTTAAGGCACTAGATCTGTGTAATTCTTTTAGACTTTTAAATTGAAAACAAATCTAAACAAAACATACAGGACTCTTGCCTTAAGTTTCCTTCCTCCAGAGGGGATATTTATAATAATACTCTCTCAGCTGCTTCTTCCTCCCACATTTAATACTGACTGAATCTAGTGACAGAAATAGGCAATGCTTTTTTCATTTAGATTGGGAGAATTTTAAGGTCCAAGTTTCAATTAAAATATTCTTAGGGTTTTTTTCTTAGGCATTTGTTCACTTTAATTTTCTAAGTATTTTCCAAGTTATAAAAACTATACAGTATAGGCCAGGCATGGTAGCTCATGCCTATGATCCTCTGGGATCACTTGAGGCAGTAGGATCACTTGAGGTCAGGAGTTTGGAACAAGTCTGAGCAAGAGTAAGACCCCATCTCTACTAAAAAATGGAAAACTAATCAACCAGACATAGTAGTGCACACCTATAATCCTAACTACTCAAGAGGCTGAGGTAAGAGGATCTCGAGCCAAGGAATTTGAGGTTGCAATGATCTATAATGATGCCACTGAATTCCAGCTATGGCAACAGAGGCATACTCTGTCTCAAACAAAAACAAAAACTGTAAGGAATAATACCTTCTGAATATTCCAAAAACCATACTAAACATTTAAACATAAGCAGAGATTGAAAGTTCATTTTTCCAATGCTTTGCAGGTTAAGCACATGCTTAAAAGACAAACACTGTTAGTAAAGCTATGTGCAGCTGGTTAATAGAATTCATGAAACCACAATTACCAACACTTCTGCATACAGAACATGCGTGGGCTGCAGAATGGGCCCTGATACCTTTAGTTCTTTAAGCCCCTGCATGTATTTCCCTTCTACATCCTGTATCTGGTCCTTAAGGTCATAGATCTCCTGCAGGACATAGGAATGAACCGTTGCATAAAACCATGCACAAACATATCTTAAGTCTCAAAGGAATCACATGAAATATGACTTGCTTTTGTATACTTGGGAAGAGAAATTCAAGTATAAAAACATAACTCCTACTTGAAACCACTGAAAGGGACAAACAGGTCAAATGATAGTGGGGCTGAGGCAAAAGTGAGGAGTAATCTAGTGTTAAATACTGTGTTTGTATTAAATTCTACTGAAAACTACAGAGCAAGTGGGGACAGGACTGTATAAAAAGATATATATATAGCTTTTAATACACAACTGTTCAAATTGTTTAAACTATTTAAATAATTTTTAGCATAATGTTTCATGTGGAACTAAAAAATATACAGCAAATTAATTGTAAGCATCAAATTTTTGCAGATATATGTATCAGTTTTCAAAAATATAACAAATGGATATGAACCAAGTTTTCTTTCAATGACTTGGTCACTGACTATAATTAACTTGGAAGAAAGGGAGTAAAGGAGGGAAATTAAACATAACCATTTTGAACACAGTGTCAAATGAAATATTCTATCCTGAGAACACCATTTAAACAATGAGAAAAGCATATGCTACAAATGTTACCATAATCCTTGTAAGAAAAGTTAAATAGGTCAAATTTTAAATGGAAAATTTTGTTTCTCTTGTGCCCAACCCTGTTCTGTAAGGTTTATTGTAGATACCTGACTTAGGGGGGAAATAACTGCCATGGGGCCCTAAATACAATTTTGCATTTACAGACAGGATCAACTATTAAAGGCTGACTATAATACATGTTTCTGGTATTATACTTTCCCTGCTCCCTTCTTTCCCTCCCGAGTAGGTTTGTCTGTCTTTTACTCATTGATTCATTCAACAGATTTTTATAGAAGTCCTATTAGGAGCCAGGTGCTAGGATACAAAAAAATCTCACTTCCTTCAAGAAAGTTATTCTCTCACAACAGAAAAGCAAGCAACAAGCAGTTTGACAGATGCAAGCTAAGTCTAAGGCTGGATGGCCTGTCTTCATATCCTTTTGTCCCACTAGAATGTAGCACCTAAAGGCAAGAGTTTATCTTATTCAACTTTCCTCCAGCACTTCTGCCTACTACATCATAAGTACTATGTATATACTAGTAAACAAATAATGACATCTTCACAGTTACACCCATGCTAGCAGGAGTCAGCTCTCCTTCTCTGCTACTGTTTCAAACCTCTCCATCTTCCCCTAACTCCAGTCCACTTTCACAGGAAGCCCATTTCACAAGCCAGACTCTCCTTCCTATCCTACCCACAATCTTACTCAGTCACCACTTTCCCTACTTCATCTACTGTCAGCAGGAGAGGACCTCCAGTCTAGGCAAGTCCATCCAGCGGACCACTGGACTCTACTCTCACCTACTTTGCTCTGTCAGCTATCCTCTCTCCTTTCTCAACCTTCAACTTCCCTCTCTACTGGCTCAATCCAGCCAATGAAAATAATAATCTCATCTTTAAAACACAGCACACCTTCTCTTAAATTTCTATTTCTCCATACCTACTGCCCAACCAACTCCCAGAGCAAGTTTCTTAATTATTTTCCCATTACAATTTTGACTTGGTCATCTCATTTTCGTGTTCAACCACAGGGTTACTATTCTTCTGGGCTCCAATGCTTCTTCCAAACTGTGTTCAAAGTAATCTTTAAGAATGCAAATCAGATAGTATCACTCTCCTATTTGAAATCCTGTAGTTCTCAAAATGAAACTGAATTCCTTTCAGGCTAGCAGATAAGACACTTCCAATTTGGTCCCTCACTACTTCCCCAGCCTTCTCTCATCCACCTCATCTCTCCCTCTGACAACTTTGCTGTACAGATAACTTGCTTATTTTCTGAATGTATCTCTCACTGAGAAAGCCTTCCCCTTTTGATTTCTTTGCCTGGTTAATTTTTCCTCTTCCTTCAAACCTTAGCCCAGAGTCTGCCTTTTCTGAAAAGACTCTTGATATCTCTTTTCCTAGTCCAATTTGGATGACGTTTTTCTGAATTACCTTAACATTCTTGCTATTACCATAGTATTCCATCACCTTGTTTACTAATTTTTCTCATTTCTTTTCCCTATGAGACAGTGACCTTCTGAAGGCCAGGATGTGTTTTGCTATCTAAATCTCCAGGGCCAAATGCTTATAAATATTGATGAATTAAAGCTATTTCTCTCACTACCATTCCCCCATTTCTCACAAATAGCAGGTTCATCAAACATTCAAATGTATTTCTAAAGTTCTCACCTTCCAAATAAAAAGGTTAACAAGGGGTGGATGTGGTAGCTCATTCCCATAATCTCAGCACTATGGGAGGCTGAAGTAGAAGGATCCTGTGAGATCAGGAATTCAAGACCAGGCTGAGCAAAAGCAGATGCCCCTCTCCAGTAAAAAGTTAGCTGGGCATGGTGATTCTCTCCTGTAGCGCCAGCTACTAGGGAGCCTAACGCAGGAGGATCACTTGAGCCCCAGGAGTTTGAGGTTGCAGTGACCTATGATGATGGCACTGCACATTTGCCTGGGTAACAGAGCAAGACTCTAGCCTCAGTTAAAAGAAAACCTTAATATGGATAGAGACTCAAGTAATGGGTAAAATAAGGTTTTCTTTATCTCAGGTAAAGAACCTAAATATCATTACACTTGTAACTATGAAACACTGAGAGATAACCATATTCCAACAGCCAAATAACATCATAATAGCTCAAAAGATTAATAATTCCCACAGTCTGAGGCCAGGTGCAGTGACTCATGCATGTAATCCAACACTTTGGGAAGCTATATACAGTTGGAGGATCACTTGAGCCTGGGAGCCCAAGACCACCATGGGCAACATAGTGAGACTTCATCTCTTCCCCACCCCCTAAAAATTAGCCAATGATAGTGGAGTACTCCAATAGTCACAGCTACTTGGGAGACTGAGGCAGGAGGATCCCTTGAGCCTCTTATTCAAAGTTAGAGTAACACTCTATCTCTAAAAGAATCCAGTAAAATAAAAATAAAATTTAAAAAATTGCTACTATCTGGTTCATTGTACATATTTTCCATTTAAAATATGGCCAGTTCAGAAAGAATTATTTTCACATACATTACAAAGTTTATTTGGCATTTATAAAGTAGCAGAACTCATTCCAATACCATCCAATTTTCAGGAAGTTAAAAGAATTAATGAATCTTTCCTTTCAGGTTCTATAACACCTGAGTCACATTTTTTAAGTGTATAAACAATGTTTTTAAAAAGAACTCACATTCCTTCTTTCTACTAAGTCACATTAAATGTTAAAAGTTCCAGTATACTACTAAGAAACCAAAAGACTGCTTTTAAAAAATCAAACCAAAAGCTGTGTTTTACCCGTAATTCACTTAACGAGGTGTCTGGATCTATCAAGCTACTGGTGTCCCCACTTCCTCGTCTGGATGAGTTCCCACTTAGAGGCGTTGTTGCTGAGGCAGAATTTCGAGATGAAGGCTGAAGAGAAAGAAATTTAACGCTTCTAAGTCTTGTTTCTTTTCTTTTTTTTTTAATTTCAGATTAATATGAGGGTACAGACGACTAGGTTACATTGTTTGCATGTTTGGTAGAGTAAGTCTTGTTTCTTAAAAATGTTTACTGTGGAAACTTAAAACAGAGCAGGGTGGGGGAAAACGTGGGCTTCAGGTGAAGAAGTTGCCAAGTGTAATCAATGGGCAATTTATATTGCTTTGGGGAAGAGGCCCCCAAGAAGGGCCCAAGCATACTAAGCATAATTTCATTAAATCAAATACTTTATCAGAATCTAGAATTCATAACAACCAGCAAGGAAACAGTTTTTATGCGAGTTCTTTCTTTTTGGTTTATCTTTGCTCTGCTATAAACAACAGTGGAGTGAGCACATCAGATAAATTTAACGCAGTTTTAGAACTTCTAAAGAAGAGAACTTCTTTAGAACTGGGGCGGCGCCTGTGGCTCAAAGGAGTGGAGCACCGACCTCATATGCCAGAGGTGGCGGGTTCAAACCCAGTCCTGGCCAAAAGAAAAACTTCTTAACTGGTATGTTAGTTGGCCTTTTCCCTATTTAGTTCCTGAAACTGCTTCTCAAAAACGTCCTCTTTTTCTAATACTTTTGAAAAAGATGGAGATACTATTTGGAGTTCAAAACAACAACACTGTGAATCACTATAAATATAGACTGTTCTTCCCAAAATTAGTTCAAATGTGAGATTATGCTATAGATTAATGGCATAGGCTTGGCACCTGTGGCTCGAGTGGCTAAGGCACCAGCCACATATACCTAAGGTGGCGGGTTCAAATCCAGCCTGGACCCGCCAAACAACAATGACAGCTGCAACCAAAAAATAGCTGGGCATTGTGGCGGGCACCTATGGTCCCAGCTACTTGGGAGGCTGGGGCAGGAGACTCGCTTGAGTCCAGGAGTTGGAGGTTGCTGTGAGCTGTGAAGCCACAGCACTCTACCCAGGGGGAAAGCTTGAGGCTCTGTCTCAAAATAAATAAATAAATAAATAAATGGCATAGATCTGGGCTGTCCAATATACTAGCCATTGGCCACATGTAGCTATTGAGCACTTTAAATGTCATTAGTTCAAATTGAGATTCAGTATAAAATATATACCAGATTTTGAAGGCTTACTGGGGAAAAAAGAATGAAATATATCTCATTAGTAATTTTTCATACTGACTGTATTTTGGAATATTTTAGATATTTGGGTTAAATAAAAGATATTACTTAATTTTACCTGTTTCTTTTTATTTTTTTAATGAGGCTACCAGAAAATATAAACTTACATAAACTTGTTGTCCACAAGTCTAAGCACACATGTTAAGTTTAAATTTTTATTGGATAAAGCTGATTTATCTTTCTTGGGTATAGCATAAAATTAATCTTGATAAACCATTTCTCTAACTGACTTTCTAAAAATACTTTTAGAAGAAAGAGACTTTAACAGAAGGCAACTCCTTAGAAAAAGTTATTTTATGTCAAGAAATATTTTAATCTATAAAAGAAAAAAAATTAAAGTCTCAGAGTTTGTCACTATCATTTCCAAAGACACCTCATTTTTAGTATTTAATGACTCCTTCTCAGGACCATTTTCTAGAGGAATGAAAACCAAAGACCAGCCAAAAGCTTACAAGGTGACATTCAAGGAAGTAAAACTTTTCTCTTCTCTACCCAGGGCTTCACATGATTTAACTTTGGAGGAATTTTGGAGGGTTAAATACAGGAAATAGAGGAAAGGCAGAAGAGTAACTCCATCAGACCAATTGTGAAATAAAGAATGAACAAGTCACAGATAGTAAGTTAAATCGACCTTGAGAACTTAATTCCCTTAGGAATTTATATACTCACTCTGGTGTAATTTTCAGCATATTGTTTGTCAGATTTTTCATCCAACTAGAAAAGAACAGAGATAAAAATCAGGAAAGATGCGTAACATGGTGGTTTGGGGGGAAAAATAAATAAGTGACCTTATTTGAGTTCTCCAAATTCAATGCTTGAAACCTAAAAATAAACATACTAAAACTCAGTTTCACATCAGACCAAATGTCAAGAACTTTACTTCTTAACCTAAAAAGGCATGGAGTAAGCAAACTGTGTTTACTCAAAAGTTTAGAACTTTTAGGTAAATTTTCTTTTCATGGTATTTAACACATATTAAAGAAAGCTATATATAAACTCAGCAGGTTAGCACAGCAAATGTTAATATAAAAAAGCTTGTACATATTGAAAGGAAAAATCTGAAAAAAGCCCAAAAGCTATTTCTATACATTATTAGGATACAGGACACATAAATAAGACTAGTACACTCAGCCAAAAAAGTTCCAATTGCAATAAAGTATGTTAAATATGATCAAAATATTTTCCTTCACATCATTAAGGATTTTTTGGATTTTGTTTTTTCTTTTAAGTAATACACACACACAGCCCTCCCCACAAAATCAAACAGCACAAAAGGGTATGTTAGGCCTCACTCTCTACTACACCATACCCATTTTCAAGGGCAACCAACTCCGAAGTATATAAAAAATTCTAACAGTATACCACACACATTCTTTATTTTCTTTTCTCCTTTACCAAGTCTCAAAGATTTGAGAAGATACTTCATTTTTCTTCTTCTTTTTTTTTTTTTTTGCAGTTTTTGGCCAGGTTTGAACCTGCCACCTCCAGCATATGGGGCTGGCGCCCCACTCCTTTGAGCCGCAGGCGCTACCCAAGATACTTTATTTTTCTTCAAAGCATTTATCACTTCTTGATAGTACATTTATGCATTTATTGACTGGTATCGCTCATTGTCAGTTCTATGTCTCCTAGCACATAGAAGGACTCAAAATTTGTTGGATGAATAAATGAATCGTACCCCCTATGTACTAACAGACTTACCTCATTTATTTTAACAGTTTCAAAGTACTCTATTATGTCGCCCCTCAGCATAAGTTAATTAACCTATCTTTTGTGGACAGGCCTTAAGGCTGTTTCAGGCACTGTTTCATGAAGGGAAATCTAGTTTAAAACCCTGACTTTTTATAGTTAAAGAAAAAAATTCAGAAGTGAAAGATGTTACTGATGATTAAACAACTACCAAATGTCAGAGCTGAATCTAAATGTTAGTTTTGTGAATTGTATCCAGTGTTCATACCATTTACCTGCATATACTAACTAGAGGGAAAAGGTCACAAAAGGATTTAAGTAAGTGAAAATATACCCAGACTCTAACTCCAACCAACCCTCTCAGCCTAATCTAGAGAAGAGATTGCAAATCTTTCTCAGTTAATTATTAAAATATGAAAGTCATTACTTCTGGCTCTCCTCACATCACTTTACCCTAACTTCCTCATATTTGAATGTTTTACTGTTCATGTTTATGAACACCTTCTATTACAACTACCAAATTGGTAACACAAATACTATAAGTTCTATCTTTAGATATTTAAATTTTGTTACTTCTTGCTGTAACACTCTCAAAACAAAATTGATTTTAGTTCATTTTGATTTCTTTAAAGAACATACAAAACTTTTAAAACAGGTAATGATAGTGGTTGAAACTTGTTTTCTTTCTTTTTTTTTTTT
>NW_003852397.1:53827589-53835589 GCF_000181295.1 Otolemur garnettii
GTGGCTGGTGCCTTAGCCACTTGAGCCACAGGCGCCGAGCTGAAGCTTGTTTTCTAACACTATATTAATCCTCTATCACATCTGTACTAGTAAAATGTACTGCTTAATATTTAAAGTGTTATTCTTCAAGGTGAAAGAAATACTGTTTTCCAATTCTTTCCTGCTAATGAATTAAAGAGAAAAGCAAACAGCATTCAAAATTAAAACATAAATCTTTTAAGTCTACTTGAAACCTTTCCTCATACACACCTCTCACACAAATGACCCACCCATTTTTTTTAACAGAAATGTCACCTTGGAATAATCTTACATTTCAGACGTTACATCACTGAAATAGTCCACAGCACGTTGATTCTATGACTTTCACTATCTTCTGACAGATCCCAATTGTTGCAACCCAAACTGATCATGCACCAAAACTCAGGGATTGTTAAGCCAGCAAAAAATACCCAGAGCAACCATGCCCCCATCCACTTATTTTGGCTTCAGTGACTTGGCCGGAGACTCTTTCGTTCTTACTTCTGAGACTTGTGCTATATATGTGCTATCTTCCATTTAAATAAAAAGTTAGTTGAAACCTGCTATTCTAAAAGCCGCAGGGTGGTTCTAAAAGCTAAGAGGTCTAGTGGCTGCAGTGTAACAACAAGCTGATGTTATGATGTTGACAATCTGCCAGATGCTGAAAAAGCTTTGTAAATGGAATAAAATTTAATCATTTTTACTATATTAAAGTACTATAATGTAGTTCAAGTATTTATAGTTTAGATTAATGTAGTCACTAGATCCTAATCCTTGGTTAACTTAATTTACATACACTGATTTGATAATGCTATTCAAATACTGTTTGAAAAAAAAAATCTCAATTCACCAACCATAGGAAAGAAGAGACCAATCAATTTTTATAATTTCCTAAAGCAAAAATGCTAAGAAAATGTATTGAATTATTAACAGTCAGCAAAATTTAAGTTAAGATATTTACATTTATTTCCTTTACTCTAGTTTCACTTACAGAACAGGAACAAAGCCAATGCAGAAGGAAACAAGAGGCTAGAGTCCATAAATATTACATAATCTTGCTGGAACCCCTTTTCAGCACTTCTTAGCCCAGAAGTTACAGTGTATCAGCCTGAAAACATACATTTGGTCCACAATGGGGTAGCCATAAAATATTTTAGAATTCTAAATTGTCAGCATTTTTAATATCAGAGTCATCTTTTAAAAAAAAAAAAATTGAGGCTCAGCGCCTGTAGCTCAAGTGGCTAAGGCACCAGCCACATACACCTAAGGTGGCAGGTTCGAATCCAGCCCAGACCCGCCAAACAACAATGACGGCTGCAACCAAAAAATAGCTTGAGGCTCTGTCTCAAAAAAATATATATATATAAATAAATATAAATAAAAAAAATTGAAAGGGAAGGGGAAGGAGAGATCTAGCAACATCAAGCCCTCTTTTTATCTATGTACAAAATGAGCTGAATTATAGCATACCGGCCAGGCGTCCCAAAATTATGGCCCGTAGGCCACATGTAGCCTGCCTAGGACATTTATCCGGCCCACCGGGTGTTTTTGCCACCGCTGCCTGTCCTGCTCAGCAGCCATTTTCATCCTGGGCCTGCAGTCCGGCCCTCCAACAGTCTGAGGGACAATGAACTGGACCCCTGTTTAAAAAGTTTGAGGACCTGGTATCCTTTAAAAGAAAGAGAGTAAACTTTTTGCTCTAGAGAAGGGGCAAGCAAATACTCTAGGCTTTGCCAAAAGGCAAAATCAAGGGTATTATAAAGGTATTTACAAAACCATTTAAAAATATAAAACCCAGTGGCTTACAGTATGTAAAATAATAGAGGGCTAGTGAGATTTGCAAACGCCAGCTCCAGAAAATCTTTTGCTTATGTTAGTACATTTAATTAATAGAGACGGGGGGAGATTTTAAAACACTGTCATTTTTACTTCTGCACAGTCTCTAAATTGCCAAGAAATAAATGTAAGGAGGACAGGACATAACCACTAATTCAGACATAAATTAGAGGCTGACAGAATTTAAGGTTTTTAAGAGAACAAGTGTATACAATAAATTTGATTGCCTACACTTGTAGGGGGGACAAAGAAGTTACTAATAAAAGGGCAATTATTTTCCTAATTTTATTAATTTTGCCCTTTATTAATAAAAAGGGCAATTATTTCCAGGGAATGACTTGGGTGTCTTCTATCTTTGTATGAAAGAGTCCTGATTAGACCCATAGCAAGATGGTACTGTTGCACAGCCAGATTTGAGAAGCAAAGATATGGAATCCACATTTAAGACTATTTACTAAGAATAAGATAGTCCAGAAAAAGCTATTTAAATACAATCATTGTAGTGCTAATTATAAATATTATCTCTTTATTAAAAAATTTATGTCCAACTTCCCTATTAAGAAATGCTGCCTCTTAGGCCAGGCTTGGTGGCTCACACCTGTAATGCTAACACTCTGGGAAGACAAGGCATGAGGATCTCTTGAGCTCAGGAGTTTGAGACCAACCTAAGTGAGAATGAGACCAGTCTCTACTAAAAATAGAAAAAAAACTAGCCAGACATCATGATGCATGCCTTTAATCCCAGCTAAGATCACTTGTATCCAGGAGTTTGAGGTTGCTATGAGCTAGGCTGATACCCTAGCACACTAGCCTGAGCAACAGAGTGAGACTCTGTCTCAAAAAAGAATAAAAGAAAACAAAGAAAAAAAGAAATTCTTCCTCTCATCCCCTCGAAAGTGCTTGACAAGGCAGCATTGGTCCCTGGGGAAAACATTAATGCAAGCAATGGAGGGGAGGTGACACAGAGATAAAATCAGCCTGATTCTAATATCAGCAGCTGATCCTAATCTGCTGGCTGGAGTTTACTCATTAAAACAAATGCCCCAAGGTATTTCTGATAATCTTTCCTAAATTCATTTTTTCAAAATGATGCCATAATCTAAATGTTTAAAAACTATTCATATTCTTTCCAGTCACCACAAATTAATGACACTTCACTAACGAGTACCTTTTATTATTCAATTTTCAAAGCCTACCTATAACTTCATAGACTCACTAAAACCAAACGGGAAAAGAATAGTTTTAACCAATCAGAAATGTCTAAATAAGGACTAGCTATCAGATCATATTAAAGAATTACGTTTTTAGGCCCAGCATGGTGGCTTATGCCTGTAATCCTAGTACTCCAGAAGGCCAAGGTAGGTGGATTGCCTAAGCTCAGCAGTTCGAGACCAGCCTGAGCAAGAGCGAGATTCCGTCTCTAAAAATAACTGGGCATTGTGGCAGGCGCCTATAAGTGCCGATTACTTGGGAGGCTCAGGCAAGAGGCTCACTTGAGCCCAGGGGTTTGAGGTTGCTGTGAGCAATGATGCCAAAGCACTCTACCAAGGGTGACAAAATGAGACTCTGTCTCAAAAAAAAAAAGGAATTACATTTTTATTTCCTTAGGTATAATAATGGCATAATAGATCTGAAAAAAATCTCAGACATACATATTTAACTATTTATTGGAAAATGACATATGTGGGATTTGCTTTAAAATAATTCAGAAAAAGGACAGAAAGGGAAAGAAATCAATGAAACAAAATTGGCAAAATACATGTAAGTGTTGGAGCTGCTGATGGGTTCTCCAAGGGAAAATTTCCACAGGAAAAAAGGTGTCAAAAAAGGACATATTAATAAATACACTCCAAAACAAAGCAAATATATTTTATGTTAGTATGTTCAAATAAATATATTCTAAGCAGTAAATCCAGCTTTTTATTTTAAAATAGCTAATGCATTAGCTGTTAGTCACAAGTCTGAGACAACATAACCACCCCGTGCAATACACTCACACTGGTCAAATCTGGGATACTGATGTCATCCACCTCAGAGAGAACACTTCCCCTACGATTGGAGCGACTAAAATAATCAGCAGCAGAAACCTTTCAGTAGAAAAAAAGAGACACTTTAAAAGTTAAGAAAAGAGAGAACAAAAAAATAAGAACATTGGCCAATAGGCTTTTTAAAATTTTGGTGTGTGATAAAGTACCATGAAATGACATGAGGAAACTGCTGCAATTAACAGACTCAAAGAAAATAAAAAAGGTGTTCTTAAATGAAATAATAGCTCCCTAAAATAAACTTGTTTACTCAACTGGAGTTCTATGCTACAGAGATCACTTACTGCCTGAGAACTAACACATCTCTCACGTTTGACAGTCATCACCCTCAGCAGGGTGGTTCCTAGGATTGTATATACCTAAAGCCTCTACTATATTTCACAGAATTTATAATTCATTATAGCTATGAAAATTTGTTAAGAATATGCTGAACACAGACTTATTTGCAAGGTGTTTACTGCACCTTTTATCCATTTTCCACAGTTTCCTCTTTTTCATATTCCCAAAGACCAGGAAACGTAGGACAAAACACTGAAGGAAAGAAACCATACTGGTCTCTTTCTGGTTCCCCAAACATACACAGTTCTTTCCTATCTTAGGCCTTGGCACTGGCCTAGAGCTCTTCTCCCAGTTCTTCAAGCAGCTGCCTCCTCACCTTTCAGGTCTCAGCTCAAAGGTCACTTCCTCAGAGAAGAATCTCCGAACATCTTACCCAAAGGGATACCCGCTCTTCAAATGTTTCCTACCATACAACCTGCTTTTTCCTCTTTACAGTCCCTGGGATTTCTTCTTGTTATTTTCTTTACTAGTTTATTGTCTATCTCTTTCATTAGAATATAAGCTCCATACAGTCAGAAATTTGATTTGTCTGGCTTACTACATTATTCCTAGCACTTAACACAGAGACTCAAATATAATACGTACTCCATAAACATTAACTGAGTTAATAAGTAAATATTCTGTACCTCTCCCATTAGCTATTCCTTACCTCAGCTGACTGTTACCTTGCTTTAAAACTCTTCCCCTCAGGGAAGAGAATTTAGAAGTCCATTCACAGAGACAAAACAGGCTTAAGGGTATGAAGCTCTGCGAAGAGCTAATACAGTCAAGCAACAGTATTCTTATTCATAGTAATAATAACACAATTTGGATTTATATATACTAACATTTATTGGTAATAACTGTCTCAGGTTTTTGATAGGTATTTTCTACGTAGTTATATATTCAATCCATATATTAAGATTATCTACAAAGAGGCTCGGCACCTGTAGCTCAGCAGCTAGGGCATTAGCCACATACACAGCAGCTGGCAGGTTCAAACCCAGCCCGGGCCTGCCAAACAACAACGACAACTATAACCAAAAATTAGCCAGGCGTTGTGGTGGGCACCTGTAGTCCCAGCTACCGGGAGAATGAGGCAAGAGAATCACTGAAGCCCAAGAGTTTGAGGTTGCTGTTAGCTGTGACACCACCACACTCTACCAAGGGTGATATAGTGAGACTCTGTCTTCAAAAAAAAGATTACCTACAAAGATAACTATTAACATCCCCACTGTACAAATAAACTACCATTCACACAACTAACAGAAAGCAGAAGTGGATTTTATATTCCTTATTATTTTTAAAGTTCCTGCCCTTTCCACTCCAATGCTTTCTAAGATGCTTTCGGGTAGTGTGGCTTATTCTTTTCTCCTTCAGCAGAAAGCAAGAGTTTTAATTCGTTTCCTTAAGGACAACAATTGCTTTAATTAGATAAATGAATTTCTGGCAACAAATCTTACAAACATCCTTGGTGTTCCCTTTCTCTATGAAAACTCAGATTTGCAATCTTTCACATAGCATGACTCAAATTAAATGCCCTGCTATATGGGGTAAACCCCCACAAAAATTAAATGAAATGTGCTCTTTTAATTCCAGAACTGAGCGAAAAGACTTGTGAGTATTATATGCTTTTGTCAAGGCCCTAAGCGACCTGGGAAAACACGGTGGGGGCCTGAAAGCCAGGCGTAAAAACCTCTTACAGGTAACCCTGACTGTGCAGTCAAGTCAGCCTGTCAGATAAGGGTTGAAACGGCCCATCTGTGCAAAGGACATGACTCAAAGGTTGATGTGAGTAAAAAGAAAAACTCCATTGTAATGATGTGAGTAAAATACTTCATCGTAACTGCAGGGTCTCAAAAACCATAAGAAAACAGTCATGAAGCCAGTTTCTCAGAAATTTAATTGAGTACATAGAAGAGAAAGGTTTTACTCCTCTGTTTATCCTAACTTTTAACTTTAACAATAGAAGTCAGATAATTTATTGTTCTTTTAGATCTTCCAAGAGGAATAGCCTGAGGCTAGCTTAAGATGGTAGTCTTACTTTCCCGGACTTTCTTTCTTTAGGCTAATCTTATGATGGCTATCTCACATTCCCGGACTTACTTTCTTTTCTATAGTTTAAGATAAGAAATGAGGATGTTAGGATTATTGATCAATGTGGTGTACATGACTACCTCCCAATAAAAGGGAGTAGAAAATAAAGGCATTTTGCTACATGCCACCTAAGAGTGTGTAGTCGTTTCTTGCTTTTAAACAATTCTAGGAGCGAGCTCGCACCCGCGGCCAAGCCGTCCTTCTCTCCCCACAAGAAAGAACATCACCCAACACTGCTATTTTTTTGAAAGGAACTATAGCCCCTTAGAGCTCTTTACCTCTAAACTAATATACCATCCAAAACAATGTCATTTCCACTGTCAATTCCTTAAATATAACAAAAATGTCAACAACTATAAAACTGTAAAATGTGTAGTTTCATAAAAGAATAACCTGAAATTATATCATTTGTATTCTAACATAGCTATTTGTTGCCTCTACAATTATTATTTAGTTGAATGTCTAAGACTAGAATTTTTAAATTTTGCCATTACCAATTCTTACAAAGTTTGCAGGTCTTAACAAATGGATAAACATTGGCTAAACTTAAACACAATAGTAAAGAAAGCAATTGATAGCAACATGATTTATAATCAATAGCTATGAGTTTTTTTGTTTGTTTGTTTTGAGAGTCTCAGTTTGTCGTCCTTGCTAGCATGCCGTGTTGTCACAGTGCACAGCGACATCAAACTCCTGGGCTCAAGTGATTCTCTTGCCTCAGCCTCCCAAGCAGCTGGACTACAGGTGCCCACCACAACATCCAGCTGTTTTTAGAGATGGGGTCTCGCTCTGGCTTAGGCTGGTCTCAAACACGTGCGTTCAGGCAATCCACACACCATGGCCTCCCAGAGTGTTAGGATTACAGGCATGAGCCACCACATCCAGCCCTATAGCTATGAGTTTTATACAACATGGAAGCCTAATTTCACTTGAGAAACTTGTTTTTAGAGAACTGTATACATAAATGCATGTACATAAAATAGCAACAAAGAATAAAAAGTAAAAGCTTTTCAGATAATAACCCAAACATAAGAGATGTGAAGAGGCAAGTTATTAAAGACAGCTTGTACAACCAATACAGAGTATGTATTCTCAAGAGCATGTTTTAGAAGGCAAATTATTACTATAAACTAAATTAAAGGGAAATGCTCTTGTTTTGTCAAATACAAATTTCACTTTCCGACAGATTTCACGTTATCACACATTGTTGTCATTTTAAAAGTCGTTATATTTGTTTGCATGAAAACCACGCTCACCACACTCTCCCTTCGCTCACATCTGGCACGGTCAGAAGACACAATGCTCGCGGTGTCATCGTTGGTAAACTATAGATATTAAATGCAATAATGAAAAAGGCGCAATTTCACTACTGGTTTTTCTTAATTTTAAGCATATCAAGGAAGGTTTTGAGAAGCATACAAATACTCTATATAAGCAACATAACTGGCAAAATCTATTGTGTACCATTAAATAGGAAAGCTGTTACAAGGCATAATGAACTGTCATTAAAAAGCAAGAAATATTTCCAAAAAGCACAAAGAATAAGGTAGACCCTTGTCTTTTACTTAATTTAAAGAATAGGGAGACAAATAAACCTGCCAAAATCATCTAAGGATTTCATGCTTATCTAATGGGATCTAGGCCTTTCAGGATCCCATGATCATCAATAAACAGCATATACTGGCT
>NW_003852397.1:53836886-53837853 GCF_000181295.1 Otolemur garnettii
TACAGTCAACTGCCACAACACCCGGCTATTTTTTTTGGGTGCAGTTGTCAATGTTGTTTAGCAGGCCAGGGCCAGGCTTGAACCCACTAGCCTTGGTATATGTGGCCAGCATCCTATTCATTGAGCTACGGACACCCCAAATGAAGTTTTACTCAAAGTAAACTTTCTCCTTAAGAGAAAAAAAAAATGCCTTTATCTCCTTAAACAACTCATGTAATGTTTTGTTAAATACAGGAGTGGTATTTTTGAGAAGTACCACTTAGAAATGACAGAACTAAGTAAAAGATAATATGTGAAAGAAAGCCCAAACAACTCGCTTACTCTAGTCCACAAAGTAACATTGGATGACTGCTTTAATAATTTCTCCAGCTTTGATACTATCCATGATAACAAGGTAATTTTTACTGTTTGCCTTCTAGAATGTACATTAGTACAGTCTTCTGGATACCCAACTAATATACAGCTTAATTTAAAAGAGTATATGCTTTTGACCCAGTCATTTCATGATGTACAATTTAGTGTGCAGATCTAGTTATAAGCACACAAAAACTATACTTGGCTGATAGTCTTCACTAAGTGTCTGTAGCAGCAAAGATCTGACAACCTAAATGTCTATCAATAGGAGTATGGTTTTAAAAATGTATACTTAGGCACTAGTGGAATGATACATTGTCATTTAAAAGAATGTGCTGATATGAAACTACCTCCAAGAGTCACTAAGTGGAGAAGATAAAGGATATAGCTTGTATTAAAAAATATATTATTATTGCAAAAAAGAATGAAATAAATCTGTATGCACTGATTCAGAAAGCTACTTTAAGCAAAAAAGACATACTGAGGAGCAGCATGTATATAAACCCATTTATATTCAAAATAGCACTCATACATGCATGAAACATCTCTGCAATGCTATACAAGAAGGGCAGCGCCTGTGGTTCAAAGGAGTAGGGCGCCAGGAAGTGGCGGG
>NW_003852397.1:53838065-53847053 GCF_000181295.1 Otolemur garnettii
TCTCCTATATTAAAAAAAAAAAAAAACTTTTTTTTTTTTTTTGGAGACAGAGTCTCACTATGTCGCCCTTGGTAGAGTGCTGTGGCATCACAGCTCACAGCAACCTCTAATTCTTAGGCTCAAGCAATTCTCTTGCCTCAGCCTCCCAACTAGCCAGGACTACATTGTTGTTTAGCTAGCCCAGGCCACGTTCAAACCCACCACCTTCAGTGTATGTGGCTGGCACAGTAACCACTGTGCTATGGGCGGTGAGCCTATATAAAAATTTTTTAAAGTTGGTTATTTATTTTCTTCTTTTACTCCATTAATAAAAAGTACTTGAAGGCAAGTGAAATGGTACAGTGCAGGAGGTAAATATAGAAAAGAGAAACATAGGTAGCCAACCTATACACTAACTTATTACCTACCACTGAATGGACAAGAAGCTTCACACAAATGACAGATATAGAAACTTTAAAATTTCTTATAGCACTGGTTGCAGGCTTCTCTAAGAATTATGTACTAACGCACATTCATACACAAATCATCCATTAGGACAAATTAGTGCTTCCGTTTGTGTGCTAAGGGAATGACATAATCCATGCACAGCAGAGTGAAACACACTATATCTTCAATATTCTAAAGTGTGAGTACAGATTAATGAAACAACCAATAGTTTCTAAAAAGCATGCAAAGACTAGACAGCTCACCATGGCACTGCTTACAGACTAATGAAACAACCAATAGTTTCTATAAAGCATGCAAAGACTAAACAGCTCACCACCGGACTGCTTCGTGCTGAACTTGTTCTTGATGAGTAATAACTGTATTCAGATGGCTATAAAGTTTCCAAGAAGAAAAGGTTTTACAACAATGATCATCTTTTTCTTCTGAGAATACATTAGTGTCCAGGGCCCTAACTTTCCCCTGGTTCCCAGGGTAAAGGTAACTATTACTCTCTGGTGTGGAACTCTACCTCATTCCCCACCCTCAAGATCCACCAACCCTTGGCAGGAGAGAGAGAAGAAGGGAATGCTATGGAGAAGCTCTGCTCAGAACTTCTTCGGGAGGAACTAATAAGCAAAGAGATTTTCCTATGCATACCCCTCATAAGCCATGATTTCTAGCAGGCCCTTTCTCCAGCTTGGGTGAGAGTCACAGTTGGCTAACTGAATAAATGGATTACAGCTTGTGAGTAATTACAGGTCAAATTAAATGACTTTCTCTTTGTAAGGATGTTCCCACCTACATCATCCTCCCTCTTCACCAGCTTCCCCTGTATAGACTTACAGTTCGAGAACCATAAGGATTATATAATCCACCACTGTACAATGATGCCTAAAGAACAAAAACAAATACCATTTATCTATTTAGCATCAAAGTCGTTTAAGAAATGTCTAAGCTTTTTTGCAGTACTCAGTGTCAAAAAAATTTAGAAGAATGGTATAAGTGTATAGCCTCCTAAAGTGAAAACTCTGAAGACAATAACACTTATCTGTATGCATAAAGTGCCGTATCAGTCTCATTATCACTTTACTTTAAAAAATAAAAAATTCCTCTGGCCAGGAGCCATGGCTTATGCCTGTAATCCTAGTACTCTGGGAGGCCAAGGCAGGAGGATCACTTGAGGTCAGGAGTTTGAAACCAGCCTAAGGAAAAGTAAAACTCCAACTCTACCAAAAATGGAAAAATTAGCCAGGCATGGTGGCATGCACCTGTAGCCCCAGCTACCTGGGAGGCTGAGGCAGGAGGATTGTTTGCACCCAGAAGCTTAAGATTGCTGTGAGCTATAATGCTACCTAAGGCAAAGGATGAGACTGTCTCAAAAAAAAAAATCATTGATTCTATTATTTTCTTTCACCATCAAGTTATGAAACTGGGTAAACTAATATTCCTGAATTTATTCCCTCAAGAGAGGAAATAGGGCAGAAAAGAAAACTAAAGTACACAGAGCATTTTGCCTATTACCACAAAAAAATTAAGTTCTAAAACCTTAGGGTCCTGGGCCATCAGAATAGGTCACAACACAACAAACAGCTTGAAAGCAACAAAACCATAAATCACACATTACATAGAACTATTGCATTTGCTTTTTTAGTTTGCTTGCTTTAATAAACCCTAGCATTAAAAAGGCTGAGATCATAGCTGTCCCAAAGAAAAATACGACATCCCTTTGAATGAACAGCCATATCCCAAAAGTATGTGAGTAGGGTGGGACCCATGCAAATCTATTTTCTCTCTAAAAAACTGATTCTAAACAGTGACTACCAACAGCCAGTAGTGTCCACTTCTCTGAAGGGAATATGCTTAATTTTATTACCCTAAGGTTTTATATTTAAGCACAGGGGAGCACATTCTGCAGTAAAGCCATGTCTCATCTCCTTCACTAGTTTTGAAGAAAGCGGTCAAACCATAACATTAGCGCCATGACAGTGACCTCCACCAGCAATGCACATACTGGAAGAGGAAAATACAAACCAGACTGGCACTTCTCAGCAGACCAGAATTTGCAATAGGGGAAGCCTATGAAAAAAGTACATTATTAAACCCAAAGAAAAGTGACTGGTAGCTCTGAAAGAAAAAGATTCCTCAGAAAGTACTAACCCTGTTACTCTTAGATACCGCCAGGGGATCACTGTACAGGGAAGAAGGCTGCGAAGAGACAAAAAATAAAACAAAACAAAAACAAAGAATTGGTCTCTCCTTCAACACTTACGTTTATGATTTTATACTCTATAAGTCATTAGCAATTCCTGAATGCTTAAGGTCATTAATAAACACAAGAAGTAGGAAAAACGTACGTCAATGGAAATGTTTTTGAATACCACTTGTAAGGGATGAGAAAAATAACTTAGAATAGTTTTCTATAAATGCATTTATGTCCTATTGGTCTTTAAACATTATTGTTAGGCTATGTGATGGCACACTAAGACAACGCTGAGGAAAGGAGGGCCAAGGCACAGGAAGGAGTGTGGCTAAAGGTGGCCACAATAGTTACCATAAGCTCTTGTGGTATCTTCAGGGATTTTGGGACTCCCAATGGGCTTAGACTGGTTACTGGGAAAGCTGATAAGTACACCCCAAGTTATTTCTACAAACACTCTTTTCCAAATAAATCAGAAAACTTGCATTTCAAAACAGGCCATGGACAAAGTGCCTTAGTCTAATCAAATAAATTGTACCAGACATAATCAATTTATGCACTAAGAGGGCACAGCATTTTTTAAAGAAGGAATTCAATCTTCCTTTTCTGATGTCATCTGAGGACATAATTTTCAGTTCTTTTTCACAAACCAAACAAGATATGAAAAGAAGAGTATTTAAGTTTTGTGTGCAGGTTTTGTGAATTGAATTATTCTAAATGTACTATGTACCACATATATAATGTGTTTTAAATGTATGATGTGTCTAATGCTTTGACAAAACAAGATATTCTAGTAATAAACAAATAATTACTTTCTTCTTGTTCTATGTGTACTTTAGATTTTCACATGGAAGCTTTTTGAAAGTGTACCCACCATGAAGTATACAGATGCCTACAACTTATTTTGAAATGCATCAAAAAATAAGATGAAGTGATGAATGGACAGAGACAAATAGATAATTATGTGATAAAGTAAATATAATAAATTGCATAATTTAAATGGTAGGCATGTGTGTTAGTTATACAAGTCTTTGCGATTTTTTGTATGTTTAAAAGTTCTCATTAAAAAAACTGAAAGCCAAGCACAATGACTCACACCTATAATCCCAGCACTTTGGGAGGCCAAAGTAGGAAGATCTAAGGCTGAGAGTTGAAGACTGGCCTGGGGAACATACTGAGACCTTGTCTCTACAAAAAAAAATTTTAATTAACCAGGTATCGTAGCTGGTACCTATAGTCTCAGCTACTTGGAGGCTGAAGTAAGAGGATCACTTCAGCCCAGGAGTCCAGATACAGACTGGGCAACAGAGGGAGATCGTGTCTTTTAGAAACTAACAAACAAGCAAACAAAAATTTAAAAAAAAAAAATTAGTACTCATTTACAAACATGGTGATTTAATAGTTTCCACTGTTTAAAAGACACTCACACAGTAAGTGACAGGGTTACCAAAAACTGGCATATACATAGCCATTTAAGATTAGTTATAGCAAGGCAAAATGTAAAATAGAGGATTAGAAATATGTTAAAGGTGAATAAAACACATGAAGACAAAAAACTTTAAACAAACCCGACTGTAGTAGGCAGAGGAGGGTTTGCTATGTTTAAGACTGCTATAATTTCTCTGGTCAAAGTAAAGGCCGCTCTGCAAAAGTAAAATGAAACACATTTTTCTTAGGTTAAATGTTACCCAAACAATTATTTCAAGTTTTTCAAAAAAGACTGGTGTTAATAATTTAACTGTTTTCAAACCAAGTCATTACTAATTTTTTACTTTAAAAACAAGACAATAAATCCTCAGGCAAAATGGAATGCAAATACGGTAGAACCTCCGTAGGTAACCAGCTCCTTAAGGTGACCTAAGTTTCATAGACCAGACAAGCATTACATGTAGCTATCAGTATAGTAGGCCTAGTTCCTTATGTTGATCACCTCGGTAGACCAGTTTGTTGCAGTTTACCGTGGGTGGTCAACTTACAGAAGTTCTACTGTAATTGACTTTATGTGTGGGTGGTCAACTTACAGAAGTTCTACTGTAATTGACTTTATGTCATGCTTAAGAATGTCCTTGAGGGGCGGCGCCTGTGGCTCAAAGGGGTAGGGTGCTGGCCCCATATGCTGAAGGTGGTGGGTTCAAACCCAGCCCCAGCCAAAAATTGCAAAAAAAAAAAAAAAAATGTCCTTGAAAACTCCAGGACAACTAATTACCACTTTTATAATCTGTTTGGCAAAGCCACAGAAATAATTCAAGAATTACTATATTTGGTCCCAAACTTTTCATAGTCTATTTGTCAAAATACTGTTCAAATTAAATTACCAAAAGAGAGAAAGAAAATGCAATAAATATGGTTTGGTATAAAACATTTATGGCATGTTCATTTTTAACACACTACACAAAGCAGACAATAATTTTACACACTGTGGTTCTCTGAGGAAGAGAATTTTAATTATCTACAAAATTCCCTTTCCAGACTGGGTACAGTGGCACACGCCTATAATCCCAGCTCTCTGGGAGGTCTAGGCAGGTGGATTACTTGAGTTCATGAGTTCAAGACCAGCCTGAGCAAGAGCGAGGCCCTGATTCTAAAAATAGAAAAACTAACCAGGTGTCATGGTGGGCACCTATAGTCCCAGCTACTTGGGAGGCTGAAGCAACAGGATTACCTGAATCCAAGAGACTGACATTGCTGTAAGCTATGATGACACCAGTATTTTAACCCAACATGACAGAGTGAGACTGTCTCAAAAAAAAAGAAACGAAAAGAAAAAAGGAGGGGGAGCCTTTTGAGGTGGCTCACACCTGTAATCCTAGCACTCTAAGAGGCCAAGATAGGAGGATGACTTGAGCTCAGAAGTTCAAGACCAGCCTGAGCAAGAGGCATATCCTGTCTCTACAAAAAATAGAAAAAAAAAAAAATTAGCTGGGTGTTGTGCCAGGCACCTGTAGTCCCAGCTAGAGGGTAAGGTAGGAAGATCACTTGAACTCAGTGAGGTGAGGTGAGCTGACTGCCATGGCACTCTAGCCTGGACAAAAGAGTGAGATACTATCTCCCCCAAGAGAAACAAAAATTCCTTTCTAACTTCTGTAGCCATCATTTTTACTCAAGGTTAAACAAATTCAGGCAATCCCTGACTTAAAGCCTCCTTCTCCGCTAATGACACTAGAATCAGGTATACCCCTATGCCTACCCTGCCATACCACTCCTAGCCCTGCCTTTCTGCACCTCTCCCCATTCATACCATCAGCTATTTCCATGGCTCGCCTCTCCTCAGAGATTCAAATACCCTACTATCCAGGGCCTCTTGTTAATGTCCTCTCCATTATGTTCTTTATTCCTTCTTCCCTTACACCAGCCAAAGGCTCCCAACCCTCTCCTGACTCCTCCCATGGGAACCCAGAACTGGCAGGGAGCTTGGGACTGCACTTCCTTTGCCAGTACTATTGCAGCCTAATAAGAATCAAGCGTTCCCAGAGCATCAAGTAGGCCTTCTGCAGACATTTTTCTCCCACAAAAATGTTGTTTAGCTATGTGGCCAGAATAAATACCATATTAATTCTGCAGTTTAATTACATTGTAAAGAGATTTCTATAAGCTAGCATGAGAACTCTGCCATTACATATTTATTGTTTGTATCAGAAAATACATTTCAAGTTCCCTATAAACATGGTGAATGAAACTTATCCAATGAGTTTGATACTACCTATGATACTATAAGTTAGTTCACATTTCTAAAATAAGAATGAGAATCTCACTAAAACTATTCTTGTGATATATTCCATAGAACAGTTAATAAATAAAAATACCGGCTCAGTGCCTGTAGCTCAGCAGCTAGGATGCCAGCCACATACACTGGAGCTGGCAGATTCAAAACCAGTCCAGGCCTGCCAAACAAAAATGATAACTACAACAGAAAAATAGCCAGGCATCGTGGTGGGCGCCTGTAATCCCA
Source organism: Otolemur garnettii (assembly GCF_000181295.1). NCBI lineage: Eukaryota > Metazoa > Chordata > Mammalia > Primates > Galagidae > Otolemur > Otolemur garnettii. The sequence continues at coordinate 53,844,638 of NW_003852397.1, forward strand.
GCTACTTCAGAGACTGAGGCAAGAGAATCACTTAAGCCCAAGAGTCGGAGGTTGCTGTGAGCTGTGACGCCACAGCATTCTACCGAGGGCAACATAATGAGCCTGTCTAAATAAATAAATATATATATGTAAATAAATATACTTGTTAATAAGCTTCTTGTGATATCTTATTAACTTTATCCCCTGGGATTAGTAAATGTTAACTGATATTAAATCTTATAAATGACAACAAAATTATTTTTAATAAAGTTCTGATATATTAATGTTTCAGCAAGTTATTAAGTTTCAACAATGCCTTAGGAGCACATCAAAGCATTCGTAATTCTTAAGTCCCCTAAAAGTAATAAGTGAATTATGATAGGAGACACAACAGAACTAACCAGCAGGTCTTTATGAGAACCAGAAGATCTCTTCTTCGTTCCATAAGAGTGACTGTAAGAATGATTCTGGAAGTAAATACGTTAACTTTAATGATTATACAGTGAAATTATAAAAATAATTTGATAAAACTAAGCTTAAAAATTTACACACACAAAGATCTGTATACAGATACAGAGTAGTTAACATGCAATCTATTTCCACCTGATTTGCTGCATTTGACTAGCTAAGATATGTGGTCTTTCTACACATTTGCATTACCCCCTTGCTGCCCCGGGTATGTATACAGACTTTCACCCCACATCTCATTTGAGTCCCTCGATGATCTTTATAAAGGCATAGACGACAAGAGAGTTCACCTCCTTCTATCATAATCCTTACCCAAAGGCCAAAAAGCAATACTTTGAATCAACCAAAACAGGACTGACACAACAAAGAACATGACATTGCAGTGCCCCAGACAGTCCTTTTACCCCCTGTGAGCAGACCCACAGCATGTGCTACTCAGGAGGAAAACAGCTAAGATGATGTGGATTGCCCAGCATAAAAGCAGCTTTACTAAACAGTCAGCTTCAATATCTAACTTCTCCTAGGAGTACAAAGCGAAGTATATAGGGTGAAGGTTGGTGATAACAGCAATACTACTAAATAGGTCAACTGATAGACAAGAAATCCAATCTAAGTATGTACTATTTACCTGAAATGAGAGGGTACAGCTAGAAATGCCTTACCTATCAACAACCAAAGGCAATAGACTATCTACTCTTGACAAAGCATTTCACATATGTATAGTAGATACCAAATCGATGATTATAATAAACTTTTTTCCATTCCTGAATACACATCTCTTCTTTTATATATTACTCTAAACATTATTTAAGAGTTTTCTATATAGCACAGTGAAGGGGCTCATGCATATAATCTTAGCATGGTGGGAGGATCTCTTGAGCTCAAGAGTCCAAGATCAGCCTGAGAAAAGTGAGACCCTGTCTCTACCAAAAATAGAAAAAAAATAGCTGGGTATGATGGCTTGCCCCTGTGGTCCCAGCTACTTGGGAGGTTATGGCAGAAGGATCACTTGAGCCCAGGAATTCAAGATCACAGTGATCTCTACCCAGGGTGACAGAGTAAGATTCTGTCTCAAAAAAAAAAAAAAAAGAAAAAAAGAAGGCACTATCTATATATAGTCTAGAAACTCAGGAAACCTATTGACATAATATTAACTCAAGAAAAATAAGCTATAACTTAACTTCCTTGAGTGATATACCATATTAAAATAAATCAAAGTAAACCAAATGCTTGCACATAACTCATGTCTTAGGTGTCATTTATCACTACTAGATGTTTAGCCTGTGTTACTGTAATTCAGTTCCCTGTTACAAACATGTCTTTGAGGGCAATGAGTATATGTTGGGTGGGTGGCTGGCTGGCTCATCATTTTAAGAAAAGATGTTACTAGCAATCTTGGTCCTCCATAGGGGAAAAAAAATACATAAATAAATGATCCTGAAATTCCTTTAGGAAAAAATTACTATTCAAATGATGAATTATGCCAGTTATAAAGCAATAGTTTTTGCTTTGTTAGTTAATCATTTTCACTAAAAGACCATAACAAAAGCATGAAAGTCATAATCTATGGTTAGCATCAATAGGTTTTTATAAAGTAAAACTCCACATTTAACACACACTCATGCACTACATACTAATGATGAAAGTCTTGATGGTCTATCCTTGAGCACATCAGACTGGATTTCAAGAAAACATGAAAGTTGGTTTATTTCCAAATTCAGAAATATAAGAAGGAAAAGAAGTAACATTTGCAGTTATTAAAAATCTATCACAATTTAAAAGCAAAAAATTATTAAACATGAAAACTAATAAATTTGAATTAAGGAATATTCTTCGGCTCAGCGCCTATAGCTCAACCGGCTAAGGCGCCAGCCACGTACACCTAAGGTGGCGGGTTCAAATCCCCAGCCCGGACCCACCAAACAACCAATGACGGCTGCAACCAAAAAATAGCCAGGCATTGTGGCGG
>NW_003852397.1:53847555-53865735 GCF_000181295.1 Otolemur garnettii
CCGAGCTGGATTCAAACCCGCCACCTTAGGTGTATGTGGCTGGCACCTTAGCTGCTTGAGCCACAGGCACCGAGCCAAGAATTAAGCATTCTTATATCAAAGATGCTTTACTTTTTTTATAGCGACTGTTGCCATCATTTCCCATCATGTGAAAAATGACAAATGCAAGAAATAGGCAGGCAAAAAGGCAAGAGCACATTACTAACACAATCAAGCCTACAAAAAGAACAACTGCAGCACCAAAATGGGGAGAGTTCCCTTAGATCAGCTTGTGGACAAAAACCTGAAAAACGTCCCTCTTCAAGAAAATCCTGAACAAAATAAGAGATTTATTTGGTCAGAGCAAAGTATGGAATGCAAAGTATACAAACACATGTGACGTTAAATATAACTCAAAGAAAAAGATACAAAATTCATGGCGTAACTGGAAAACTTGCATTTCATGAAGGATCCTTTACAAATTAACATGTGTAACACCATATTTCAAATCCAAGAAAATAAATTAAATAGTAACTATGTAGATTTATGGTTTCCTAACATTTTTCTTAAGCATTCTAGCTTACATTTTTAAAGCTATTTTATCCTGAAAGTCAATATGTAAAACAAAATAGATAAGTTCATTATGTAATTTAAATATTGTTTTTGATAAAAATATCTTCCTTTTAATTCCTACATTTATTTAGGATTTTAGGGAATGCTACTCAAAAGCTCAAATTAAAGTAACATTTTCCTATGTGTAACTTTTCCAAGTCATTTGTGGTTCATAAAATCAAATTTAACAGGTTCAAACAGCATTTTTTAAATGAAATAAAAGAAAAAATATTAGAAGGTGCTGTGCACATTAACAATAAATATTTTATGAAACTTTTGTTCAATAATGCTTCATACACTAAATACATACAAACATGCATGCATTGACCTGCATGTGTCTACTGATTCACGGCATAAAATGTATTTCCTTTTGTAGAGATCACAATTTCTGAAAGCTTAAAATATATTAGAAGATCAAATCACATAATTTAGTTCTAATAAGACATTAAAATAATAGTTTAGACAAAACAAAGTCCATCCTTTCATGCCTACTGAGATGGTCATTTGCAAAAGATAACACAGAAACCTGAAAAAAAAAAAATATATATATATATGTTTTACAAGTATAAGGCTAAGTGGTACAATTTGACCACTGGCATGAACTCACTGAAAATATTCTTGTAATAGATACCAAAAAGTATTGGATTAACATATCTGCATTTGTATGCTTTTCTCATATTATCCTGAAGCTAACAGAAAATGCAAGTAATGAAGAATGTTATCATTACAAAATCTTGTTGCCAATTTTTCTGAAGTGCATAAAGGTATTCATTTGCTAAATGGTATGTAATGGTAAACTGTTATTCTATGATAAGTGACATCCCCATAAAAGTAAGTTCTTTCTCTATAAAAATTTCATTTACTTCTTTTCTCAATTAATGAACATGTACCTCTTCTGTTTAAAAACAAGAGCAACAACAAAAAATCCAGCCCAGTGTCTCAGTCTTGTAATCTCTGCACTTTGGTGGAAGGATCACTTGAGCCCCAGGAGTTTAAAGTTGCAGTGAGCTATGATGTCCCTACTGCACTTCTCTAGCAAAGGCAACAGAGTGATACTGTCTCAAAAACAAAAACAAACAAAAAAAAGAATAAACTACATATTATTCAATATTATGCAAGTCATACAGTCTAGTTATATAAACTCTTCCATCCTCCTAACCAGATAAGTTCATTGAAGAGCGTAGTGATGTCTTACTTCATCTCATCCTCTCTGTAGTACCAATGGCAAAGGATTTAGAAAGCTAAATTGAAATTAATCTGTTTTAATTTTCCCTTTCCAAAATATAATGCAGATTCAGCTTTAAAAAATTCCAGGTTTAAAAACCTGTTATACCTACCTGGTAGAGAAATCCATAATTTGGACCTACCAATAACTATTAAAAAAACAAAAAGAACCCTGCCAATAAGTGAAGTTGGTATGTATGTTGCTTTTAAGAAGAGGATTCATCACTCTGGGAGCCCGAGGTGGGTGGATTGCCCTGAGCTCACAGGTTTAAGACCAGCCTGAGCAAGAGCAAAACCCTGCCTCTAAAAATAGCCGGGTGTTGTGGCAGGCACCTATGGTCCCAGCTACTTGGGAGGCTGAGGTAAGAAAATCACTTGAGCCCAAGAGTTTAATATTGCTGTGAGCTGTGATGCCATCGCACTCTACTGAGGCTGACAAAGTAAGACTCTGTCTCAAAGAAAACAAAAAAAAGAGGATTGGCTTGGCGCCTGTGGCTCAATTAGCTAAGGCGCCAGCCACACACACCTAAGGTGGCGGGTTCGAATCCCCAGCCCGGGCCCGCCAAACAACAATAATGGCTGCAACCAAAAAATGGCCAGGCGTTGTGGCGGGCGCCTGTAGTCCCAGCTGCTTGGGAGGCTGAGGCAGGAGACTCGCTTGAGCCCAGGAGTTGGAGGTTACTGTGAGCGTGATGCCACGGCACTCTACCCAGGGGGATAGCTTCAGGCTTCTTATAAAAAAAAAAAAGAGGATTCATCAAAGGAAGGAAAACCGAAAATATGAAGGGCTCAGTTTACATTTCTAAATATGATAATACAGTATGTTTTTTAAAATTTTTCAACTATCAACAAATTTCTCTCAAAGTTTTCATTTGGAAACAAAATAGAAAGGTACATACAGCCTAAACATTATAGAAACAAAGTTCAGCACGCATCAGTTTCTATTAGCATGTACAAAAGTCAACAGTGAATGCATAATATTAATGGCACATATTTTGGAGGGCTATGTATCATGGGTGTCTTTCCTTTTGGGTATATTGGCTCTGCACCAAAGTGTCCCAGTTATAACTTTCAATGGGTTCTTCAATGGAATTAAACAGTGCAAAAACAGTAAATGAAAAAACAAATTGCAAACATATTTTTAAAATTAAATTCATTAAAATCAAACCAAGGCCACTGATATGTAAATAGGAACTGAATACATGTAACAGTAAAAATCTCCAATGAGACATGGCAATGTATCCTCTACTGCCCTGAGTCAAGATCACTTCATTTTCTAATTTTGGATGTCTACCTTATTGCCTCCTTTGAATATATAAAGTAATGACCAAGCATTTTATAAGTTTTTTTAAGGCAGCCACTGATGTTCTATAGTGATTTAATGATTTAATCATTACACATAACTATTAGTGATAGATACACTATTTCAAATTAAATAAGCTCATTGCTTTGATTTAATCCTCCCTCCCCCAGCCCTACCATTCAGTCTTGAACTACCTTTGCTCTTTTTATATTTATACAGAATGCCAATAGCATCGGCACCAGTGTTTCTAGCCTAGATAGCTTCTGGCAAGCCACCTTTCAAAAAGGTAACTGGAAAGTTAACTAGACAAAAAATAAGATTAAAGTCCTAAGAATACAGGATAAGACTATAAACACATGAACTGCACATCCAGGTACTACTAATGTTCATACAACAAATAGTAGGTTCAAAGAGTATTTTGAAGACAGAGCACATAAAGTTTTTTAAATAAGTGCCCAAGAAATGTCATAACCTCAACATTATGTCGCAAATCACAAGAAAATTTAGGCCACCACATTTATTTTTACAGCTGTATAACGTATCAGCTTAATGGAGATGATAACGTTATTTTAAATAGCAAATTATGTGATGAAAACTTACAACTCCCAATATTATTTTGTTAAAACAGAAAAAAAATCTCAACTATATTTCTCTTTAAATGATATTATTATTGAGTTTTTACACTCATCGTCAGGAAAGTCTAAATATTTAAATTATGTTGTTGTGCATACACAGATAATAAAGTACTAGAATCTCCTCCAGGGTATAAAACTATTATTTATGTTGAATTTTGTACACTGACTTTTAAAAATACTAGGAGCTTTACTTTGACAAAGGGCTATAAAAATATATATTGGAAGCTTTATGCTATCTTATAGTAACAATTTTCAAAATTAACATAATGAAATAAAATCTTGGAAAGTAATAATTACACCTTAAATTTGTTTGAAGATACAACTGCCATAAAAAGAAAATCAACCTGATTACTTTACAGACACTTGGGAGGAAACAGTTCTTTATCAGTTTAATTGCTTATTTCTTTTTGTTTATTTGCAGATTTGTTTTACAGGCCCCCAAATTAGTTCAAATTTAATTGGATTTATCTTTAAGTTAAACTAAAACATAATCAAGTTTCCCTAAGGTCATATACAAATTTACAAATAACTAGCTTAATGACAACTGTGTGAAAATTCATACTCTAAACATTTTAATGGAAGGCAAGGGAAAAAGCCATAAGTTAAAATAAGAAGGGAAACAAGAAACAGATTATTTTCACAGCCTTTGTCATTTACCTTGCTTCTCTTGTTAACTCCCTATATGACTATTTTCAAAATATTAAAGCAAAATGCTATATCTCCAGGAAAAAGCAAAATCAATTTCTTGCTCAATTTTCTTCCATAAAATCATTTTTAAGCTGACAATTATCTCACATTTCTGTAAATATTCATTAATATTCTTAAAAATCTAAAGTTTTATGACTAGACTGGGCATGGTAGCTCACATCTATAATTCCAGCACTTTGGGAAGCTGAGGGAGGATTGTTTGAGCCCAGGAGTTTGAGACCAGCGTGGGCAACAGAGCAAGACTCCACTCCTATAAGAAGGAAAATTAAAAAACTGCCAGGCATGGTGGCATTCACTTGTATTCCTGGCTACTCCAGAGGCTAAGGCAGAAAAACTGCTGAAGTCCAAGAAATGGGAATTGCAGTGAACTATGATAGCCCCATCGCACCCAGCCTGGGTGACAGTATAAGACCCTATCTCTAAAATAAATAAATAAATAAATAGTTTTGTAGTTAAAATACTTACTAACTTATTCTAAAAAACTAGTAGATTACATTCACCAAGTAGCAAAATGACAAGCATGAAAGACTATGAATGCATACATGTCAATAACCAGTATCCCAGAACACACTCAGTTTAGTATAACATATTTTTACACCTTATACTAGGGAAAAAGAAAATGAGAGCTGGGGAAAACTAACAAATGACCTTAACATGATAAAAATCTCACTGATAAAAAATGTAGATTTAACCATACACACAGCATTCTCAAATGCAAATTAAAAGCACAATTTTTCAAGATGAGAGAGATCAGGATATCTGCACAATATATGGGTTTTTAAGGAACAACTTCTCATTTATCTTGACTTGTAACAAGCCACACCAGAAATCCTGAGATAATCTATAAAATGTTAATCAAACTGTTGAAGTATGATATCTATACATATATGGGAAATTTTTCAAATCAATAGCTCAATTTCTCCATGTAATAAAATTATAATTATGCACCCAAGCCCCAAAGCTCTTTCATGCTTAACAATCATTTAAGATAGAAAAGCAGAAAAACCTGAAAGTTAGAACCAAACACATATTATTCTATAAAATCAATCTTATTATTTTGTGATACTTTTCCAAAATCAAATCCTTCTACAGAAAAAGAGAATAGATATATGCTAAAGAGATTAAAATATTCATAATTTTAAGAACTGATTTACTTATAGCAATAATTTGAAAGAAAAAAATCATTTTCCAATGAAAGGACTTTGCCAGTGGTTACTACCTTTTTTCCAAAAGGCAAAGAATGTATGAACATTATCAGATTGTTCAGGCAATGATGCTGAAGAAAGCTCACACATGCTACTATGGTGTGAACAACTTAAAATACCAACCCTGTGACTGCCAACACTTCGAATGGACAATGCATCCTCATCTCCCTGATAAAAATAAAAACAAACAGAGTAGAAGTTCATGAGTAACTACATTAAGCTAATGAGGAAAACTATTAGGGGCAAATTTATAGGTTATTACAAACCAGATAAGGACGATGACGACTGGACCGGTGGGAATACCTGGCCCTTTCCGAATCTTCCTGGGAAAGGAGAAAGTACATGGAGAGTTAATCATTGAACAGTTGTTTATTCCTACAACCAAGTAAAGAAATGTAAGTTAACAGCCAAGTCACATTTCCTTAGAGTGGTCAGTTTTGGACAACTTAGCCTTAGGGCAGCCATATTCATTAATTAGCTGGAGAGAAATAGGAATCTTGGCAATGTTTTTATTTTATCAAGTATATGTATGTCTAACCACTTGTAGGATGTAATCTATATATGATCGAGAGAGCTCAATATGCCAAGAAAAAAATAAGCAAGTATACTTAACAAAGAGAGGTTGAGTTCAGCATTAAAAATAAACATACATCTACTTTTTTTATTGTGAACCTAAGTTTATGTAGGCAGGAAGAAATGTTTACCTTATCACAGATATATTTTAAGAGACAGTATATTGTCTTGAAAGTAGTTGGGTTATACTTTTGTGCTCATTGTAAAGATTTTTTTCTTTCACTAACTAGAAAAAAAAGTGTGAGGTCATCTAATTTTGTTCAATTAACTACATCCTATGTGTTGTTAATATGAAAAACTACTTATACTTGGAAGATTTTACATAAATTTTTTAGAGTTGGTAAAGCTATTTCAAGAGTCATGCCTTAAACAGATTGTAAAAGAGACAGACAAAAAGAACTGATAGCCTAGGAGTGGACTAAATTAAATGCAATTCTAAACTTTTCCACATTCAGCTATTAGCAATGGAGCATTAAGGTTTGTGCCATGTGAAATCAAATGGCTAGGCCCCAGAACCCAACCATCTGAAACCCTAAGGAATTCCTGACCTTTTAGAATTTCAAAGTCTAAGTTGTTAAAATAATTTGTACTAACTAAAAACCTACACAAAACTATCCAACTGGATTCATAGCTTATTAATGCTATCTCTTCCAAAATGAATCAATACCTTGCCACTCCATGGCAATCCAATATGATCATTATGCCAGTAGAACAAACAGATGTGGCTATGTCTGACTGTTCATTTCAAAACAGAAACAGTAATTCAACTGAAACACCATAGTCTAGTACCTTATTTTGAGGATAATTTCAAAAAATCCCGGTTCTGAATTCTGTTTATAAGCACCACTATGAGTCAATTTCCAATCAGGTGTTTTGACCTTTAGGAATTCATCACTAATTTACATTTTTTGTTATGCAACATATACATGTGGTCAGCAAGAAGCCAGCAAATTTCTTCCCTTTTTTTACTCAGGTAAGACAAGCAGTGAGTCCCCAAGTTACAAACAAGATAGGTTTTATAGGTTTGTTCTTAAGTTGAGTTTCTATGTTTAAGTTGGCATAGGTATATTCACCTATTATCTATAATGGCCTCCACTCATTTGAGTTAGAGGTCAGTCAGATGTTTGTAACTCGGGGACTTACTATAATAGCCTCTGCTCTACATAAAGGACTGCCTATACCACAGAAGTTTGGGGGGATGTGCATTAGCCTAGCAGGTGAGTACAATGTTAACCAGTTTGGGGCTAGCTGGGGTAGTTTAAATAGCCTTGCACTAAAGAGTTGAGTTAATTCTCCATGCTCCTCCCACTATTATTTGGGATACTCAAGTGAAATACATGGTTTAATGTCCAATCTTCTCTTTATTCTATCCTTTATTTTCATTTAATCTACTACACAAGAGCACTTTTTAAAAACTAATCTAAAGGGCACATCCTATCAAAGATGCAGAAAAAGACACATGAATTCATATATTTTCAATTTTGCCAATTACAAAAATAATTCTAAATTAAAATACCATATTAAGTATTACTACATAGTACTTCTATATGTAAATAGCTTTTCATTTTGGCTCCACTGAAAATTTGGCCTAAAAGACTTCAGAAAACATTTTACCGGGTAAAATATAAACCCCATATAGGCCAATTAATTTGCACAGAAAATATAGTCATAAACTATACCTGAAGCGCTGTCCACTTGAACCTTCTGTGACAATGGAAATTTTCTATATTTGTGCTAATATGGTAGCCATTGGCCTCATGTGGCCATAGAGCACTTGAAATTCTAGAAGTACACTGAGAAACTAAATGTTCAATTTTATTTCATTTTAGTCAATTTGAATTTATCTATATATGGCTTGTGGCCACCATACAGGACACTACCTCTCTAAATCTATCTGACAAATATATATTTAGGTTAAAACAGTAAGACAAGTTCAAATCAAATTTTAATTACACCAAAAACATTCAAAACATGTCTTCTTCTAAGAGTCTGTCAAAGCATACGGGTAGTTATTATTCTTCCCAAATATGTTTGCATAGAGGCAACTGTGAGGTGAAATAGAAGGCAACCTTTGAGTAAAATACCCTGGTAGCAACTCTAGAATTATTTTTAAGAGCTAGAAAGGTCCTTACTGATCGTCTCTGATCTCTTCATTTTACAATGAAGAAAGATGTAACACAGAAAGTTTAAAAAAGAATCTACAATGTCATAAAGCTGGGACCAGCTTTCAGACCTTCTGACTCCCCAGATCACTGCACCATAAAAATAACCTTCACTAATTACACAGAAAAAAAGGGAAGAGGAAAGTGGCACGGGATTCTGATTTTTACTCAGAGATTCCTCCTTCTCTGGAAGAACGAAAGGCTTCATTTCCTAGGTATTTCCAGAGTAGTATTTATGTTGTCAATTGGCTTTCCATGAAGTAATAGCACCAGTGACCAAACAGAAACAATCACAGAAAACTGGATTCTTAAGTACCAACTTACAAGGCAGAGTATCCCTTTCTTCTACAGCCAGGAAAACAACACTGTCATTATCCTAGATGTCCTTATTAGTACTCAAGAGCCAAGACTAAACAGACAGGACAATGCCTTAAAAGATAGGTACATATCTGTTCCAAATGTTCTAGAAAATTACATTTTGATGCATTTAAATTAAAATAATGAAAATTAAACATAATCTACTCTTTGTTTTTAAAAATTTATTTGAAGTAAGGATGAGGTATTTGTATTAAAAAAAAAAAAAAAACACTACAGCTCAGTGACTACAATTGGCCATCTTACCTGTCAACAAATACATATTAAGTCAGGACTGAAGTAATTCCTTCAGTTTGTCTTTTTCAACCATTGAAACTTCAGAAACTTTATTTATTCTTTTAGACATATTACCAATTAAGACATCCAGTTTAAAAACAGAATCATTAGGCTCATGGAAAGTTGGCTAAAACAAGGCTGGAGGCCCAGGAAAACCGGGGTCCTTTTCTTCTTGGTCCTTTCACCTTCCAAGTCATTAGTTAGCAACTGTAGTACTTTCTCACAACTTCAAACTGTCTCTGCCAATGACTATGCAATTTACTATGACTAAGTAATTTACTTCGCCAATCCTTTGTCTCCCTATCTATGAAATGGAGATAATGATACCCACCAAATAATGTGAAATTAAAACCTATGTAAAAAGCACTAGCACAGTGCTAAAACGCAGTATGCACTCAAAGTTAGCTTCATTCCTAAACCTTGTACCCTTGCATTCCCTATTCACATCTCAACTGCCCACTCCCACATAAACAAGGTATTAAAATTAGGGGAAATTTTTAATATGGAAAGACTTTTCCTTCTAGTAACTGACAGTCTTATTGTATGTGTATGCACTGCTTATTTTACTATAAATTTATTAGCCATTTATATTTTGTACTGTGACAATCACATGCCAACTTCTCTGGGATCACAGACTAAATAGCCAGAGACAAGAATAGGAAAAGCAAGAGAAAAAAATCAGTTAAAAGGAGTAACAGCAAGGAAGAAAAGGGATTAGAAGTCTTAATTACTGCCATTTGAAACTAAACCCTACTTTCGCATGCCCAAGTCCTACCTATCAATCAAGACTTGAGTTAGACACTACCTCTATTTTAAGACTGTACCCTAAACTACTACTCCTCCTACAAAAATCTAGCACACTCACTGTCTGAATTACATGTATTTCACAAAGATTTTTTAAATTATCTCCATGGCCCTTGAACATAGAAATCAAATATTTGACTTTTAATGCAGTCTCTTCTCTTTATTTAATTTTTTTGGTCTGTCGTAGGATATTAAAATCTTATGCAATTTAATTTTATAACTATGATATATAATTAAAAGAGCAAACTAATATCTGCATGGAAAATTTGCAAGTAAAAGTGATTTCTTTTATTGACACAAAACATTCTTAACTCATTAGTCATAATATTAACCCAGTTACATGCAAAAGACATGCCAAATAAAATTAATTAGGCTAACTTTAGTTATAAGAAAGGAAGGCTGTCCTTCCACTCCACAATATACACATACACATACATACACAACACATGGACTCTTTTAATTTCTAATAACCAAACATCCTTTGTCAATCTTTTCTAAAACGATGTCAAAATGAGAATTACAATAAAATTTTAAACTTGAAGGTCATCATAGTCATAAATATTTTATTCTGGTTGTATCTTAAAATGTTTAAGAGATTTGCTTATGAAAGTTGTTTCTTTAACAGTAATCCGTAGTTACTAACCCTTTAAGAACTGCAGACTCCTTTGAGAATGAAATGATAAAAAAAAAAAAAAACCTGTGGGCACTTCCTATAAAAATGTACACATTCACAAGTTTGCATGAGATTTTAAAGCTTCGCACCTCACCTTCCTAGTCTAGTCACATGCCATGTTAATAGTAGACAGTGAAGTGACACATCAACCTTAAAAAAAAAATCAAACTTAGGAGTGATTCACAGTAATATCCCACTGGTTTACAATTTGTTTTTGTACCTAACAAATTAGGGGAGTAGTGGTAGAGGACTTGAAAAGGAGCTGAGAATTGACATAATAAGATATTTTTCACAGACAATAGGATGGGTCATTTCTCAATGCAGACTCACTGGGCTGAGTTTTCCTTTTTAAATAAGAAAGAAGAAGAGGATAGGAGAAAAGAACAAACCCACAAAAGGAAAACACACATTCATTTTCTCAATCTTTCTTGAGCAGTAGTATTTGTAATTAAGGTAAGGATATCAACCACAACAGAAAACAGCTGAACTCGAAATACACTTCTGATCCACTATAGACAGAAATAACATTCTAACCTTTAGGTTCACACAGGCCAAACATTCCTACTTTGCAAACTATTAGTCAAATATTTTACTTTAAGATTGTATTATTTCTTTAAGCAATTGATCACAACATGCAAATCAGGCAATCCTGACCTACCAGCCACTTATGAATCTGTCCCCATTTCCGATCAAAGGAATGATGAGAGTGCTACAAATGCAAAAGCTTCATAAACTACAGTTTCCAACATTACATTCTCCAAAAGCCTTGAGCTAAGCATATAATTTTGCCCTAAAGAGCAATGATAGTTGACTCAAAGTTATGCAACCAAAATATAGAAAATTACTAAGCTAAATAAATGTTTAATAGTAAAAGATACAAGGTTCTCTGTAGTTTAGAGGATCATAAATAGACTCTATAATAACAACTGTCTCATCTGCTTATTATTTAGTGTAATTCTTTTAGAAGTAAAAAGATAATGCATTGCAACATTTCCATTTCAAGCCATGAATTACATTCAACGTGTGAAACTAATTATGAGGTTTAAAAAAAAAAAAAAGCAACTGAACAACTGTTACTGTTTTTTCGAGCTGTGACAATATGTCTTTTTAATTTGTTAGCAGAAAATCCACCAACCAAATCAAAAGAAAGTATATAATGCTATTCCACAGATTTTTTTTAACCTCTTCATACTATTACAACATCAAAATAACTATTACAAGAATTTTCAGGGCCACATCAATGTCAGAAGAAAAGCGTAAAAGAGCATTTGTTTCATTTTAGTTAACCCAATTTTGATATGCCTGGTTTTTTATATTTTCTTCTGTTTTTCTTTCTGATGATAATAGCATAAGTGAAAATTTGTAAACTACCAGGAAAGCATAGGAAGAAAGTAAAACCAACAAAGATTCCACCACAGGTAAACCAAAATAACAGCAATAGTCACTTTTTAGTAGTTTGGGATACTACATCTGGATACCGCTTTTTGAAACAAAATTGGAGTTCTCTCAATTTTATTGTTTTGGTCTGTTTTTTTTTTTTTTCAATTTCTTACAAGAATATTTTCTTCCATTATTAAATATGTTTTAAAATTGTAAGGTTGAATGACTCCACAGTGTTTTACTATATAGATATCATAATACCTATAGTTAATCATAATTAACAGGACATTTAGGGCTATATTAAATAACTTTGTCATCTCAAAATCTACTTTAGCTAATATAAGTAAAATAGCTATAGTAGTATAACAACTTAATACAGACATAATGAAAACCATGTATGTGTTTGTTATTATTTAAAACAAATATCATAGTCCCAAAAGTCACCCCTAACATCAATATGGAAAATTGTAGCTAAAAGTACCTTTATTTATAAAATTGTATAAAATATTTACAAAATATGGCTTGGCATCTGTGGCTCAAGTGGCTAAGGTGCCAGCCACATACACCTAAGGTGGCGGGTTCGAATCCAGCCCAGGCCCGCCAAACAACAATGAAGGCTGCAACCAAAAAAAAAAAAAAAATAGCCGGGCATTGTGGTAGACACCTGTGGTCCCAGCTACTTGGGAGGCTGAGGCAGGAGACTCGCTTGAGCCCAGGAGGAGTTTGAGGTTGCTGTGAGCTGTGATGCCATAGCACTCTACCCAGGGAGACAGCTTGAGGAGCTGTCTCAAAAAAAAAAAAAAAAAAAAATTTACAAAATAGAGTGGTGCCTGTGGCTCAAGGAGTAAGACGCCAGCCCCATACACTGGGGGTGATGGGTTCAAGCCTGGCCCTGGCTAAAACTGTAAAATATTTACAAAATATTCTCTACGTATTGGCCACTTCTTTGTAAGATTTTTAATGAACATTTTGTAAAGGTATATATAGGTATAATTTCCCATTTTCCCTGTGTATGGTGACTTTAGGGACACCCTATAGAAGGACTTCTTAAAATACATACATCAATTTATACTATTCCAAGTGTTTTAAAGGGAACCACCACATGTTCATCAGAAATAAACTAGCTAAGCACTGCTTTGGGGGAACAATCATGAAATTAGAGTTATTCCCTCAAATTACCTCTTTTTGTTGTCGTTCCAGTTCTCTCATGCGTATATCTCTTGCTTCTGCCCTGGCAGCCCGTTTTGCTGCCAATCTTGCCTCTGCCTGAAAAGTAATATAAAACTCAGCTTAATACAACAAAAACAATCTCTACACCAGATTCAAGGATAAGGAATAAATGAAACATTATCTTCCAAAGGGGGTTGGGGGCACAAGACATCATCTGTCAACAAGTATAACAACTACTTCAGTCAACTGCTACATACTCACTTCTCCCTCTAGTCCCAAAGTCTTTACTCAAATCTAGGGCTTTACCTTTAACTGCTTGCTTTGATTACATATTCAACATGTTTCCCACAGTTATGCCTCTTCAAACTTGCTCTTTTTCCAACATTTCTTTCCCTAATAATTCAATTATACAAACTAGAACCAACTGCTATTTTATTTTGGATGTTGCCAACACTGTCCCCAAGTAGTATCAGTTCTCTACCACTGAGTCTCTCTCAAAGCCATCTCAGCTTTCTTTATTCTCACTGTTAATTTCCTGTTTCAGGAACTTTTCATCACTATCTCTCACTTTCCCTCTCTCTCTCCATCCCACCACCCCTCTCTGTTTTAAAAGTGAAATATAATTGACATGCCATCAGATTCACTAATTAAAAGTATACAATTCTGTGTTTTTTAGTATATTCACAAGGATATGCAATCATCACAAATATCTAATTCCAAAACCTTTTTATCACCCCCAAACAAAACTCAGTACTCATTAGTAGTCCTTCCCCACCAATCCTTCTTCCCAGTTCCTGGCAACCAATCTACTTTCTGTCTCTATGGATTTGCTTATTCCAGAATTTCATATAAATGGAATCATACCATAGGAACTCTACATCTCTTGCTCAGACTACTGTAACTATCTCCAAATCCATCTACCTATTTCCAGAATCTGCCCTATAATTTATCTTCTACATGGTCATATGATTAACAAATCAGCCTTACGAGACACATTTCTGAGCCTGTCATTCTACTGTGTAAAATCCCATGTTGTCTCCCTATCACTTACGATTAAAGTAAAAACTCCACAGAACAAGACAAAAAGAAGAGAAGAAAGAAGCAAAAACAGAATACTCTTAACAGACAAGTCTTTACCATATTTCCCAATACAGCTGTCTCCACTTATCTAAGATTTCAGTTACCCACCACCAACCACGGTCCAAAAATATTAAATGGAAAAGTCCAAAAATAATTCATAAGTTCTATTTCCAGAAATAACTCATAAGTTTTAAATTCTGAGTGGCATGATATAGTTTCACAGGGCGTGAATCATCCCTTTGTTCATTATATCCACCTAGTCTATGTCACCCACCCATTAGTCACTTAGTAGCTGTCTCACTTCAGATTGCAGTGCTACATTCAAGTAATCTTATTTTTGAGACAGAGTGTCACTATGTCACCCTTGGTAGAGTGCCGTGGTGTCACAGCTCACAGTAACCACAAACTCTTGGGTTTAAGGGATTCTCTTGCCTCAGCCTCCCAAGTAGCTGGGGCTACAGGCGCCTGCTACAACACCCGGCTATCTTTTTGTTGCAGTTGTCATTGTTGTTTAGCTGGCCCAGGCTGGGCTCAAACCCAGTAGCCTCAGTGCATTTGGCTGGCACCATAACCACTGTGCTACAGGTACTGAGCCTCAAGTCATCTTTATTTTATTTAATGACGGCCCCCCAAAGCAAACAGGATACTGGTAATTTGGATATGTCAAAGAGAAGCTATAAAGTAATTCCTAAGTGAAAAGGTAAAAGTTCTCAAAAGGCAAAGAAAAAAAAATCATCCCCTGAAGTTGCTAAGATCTACACTCTACAGTAAGAATGTATCTTCTGTGAAATTGTGATGAAAGAAACAAAAGTCTGTGCTAGTTTTGCCACTTTGTCACACCACAAAGTGCAGAAGTTACAGCCACAGTGTGTGATAAGTACTTAGTTAAGATAGAAAAGGCTAAATTATAGGTGTGGGTCGAAGATATGAACAAAAGCACGCATCCTGGTTTGACAGCAATCACGTTTCAGGCATCTGCTGGAAGGCTTGGAATGTGTCCCCTACAGATAAGGGGAGAATACTTGACTGGCTCCACAAGTACTAGTATGTCCTGTATCTTACTATTCCTGGACTCTACTATGTTCTGGTAAGCCTCTCTTCACAAACTATTTGCTTGGCAGGAGGTACTCTCCCTTCTTTTTTATTCAGCTAAAACACTACCTCCTATGAAGATTTTCTCCATTCTCTCTCATAGAATAATGCATACTCATGCCTCTATCGTGGCTTCATTACATTGCGTTAAAATTGCATTTTCTATCCCTCCACAACTTTCATGCCTTAATGTCTTCTAAATAAACAAATGAATTTCAGGCCATGGGGCACAGTATCAAGGAAATGAGATAAAGAAAAAGTTTCAGCTCGGCACCTGTGGCTCAAGTGGCTAAGGTGCCAGCCACACACACCTAAGGTGGCAGGTTTGAATCCAGCCCAGGCCCAAGCAACAATGATGGCTGCAACCAAAAAATAGCCAGGTGTGGCGGGCGCCTGTGGTCCCAGCTACTTGGGAGGCAGAGACAGGAGACTCGCTTGAGCCCAGGCGCTGGAGGTTGCTGTGAGCTGTGATGCCACGACACTCTACCCAGGGGAAAAGCGAGACGCTATCAAAAAAAAAAAAAAAAAAAAAAATAGCTTCATGTACCACATAAAACTTAAATTTTTTTTTTCTGATTTCTATCTTTTAGTGGTTTCCTCTGTTCTTGGCCACATCCTAACTCTGATTCAGATGATCCCCTGTGATAACTACTGTAGTTGCTTCTTTACATGTTGTATATCTGTGCCCAAAACTTATGATAAGAAGAGATTTGGCCAATGTTTAAAAGGATCTACTACACATAAACAATTATATTAGGGGCTGGAAATAAAGACTAAGATATGACATCTCTGCCCTAAATATATGCAGGGGGCAGAGATTAGTTCTAAAGTGGAGATAGCTAAATAGTTAACTCCTATTCAACTGTCCCGATTTTGGCAATTTCCCAGTCCATTTAACTGTCCTTTTAGCAGCAAAAATGCAAAAAAGTAAATGGTAATCTACTAACCTTAAGCTGTATTCACTGACGTGTCCAGAGCAATTAGTCCTCTCACTGAATTTAAGTTAGCCTCTATTGTTTAAAAACCTCCACTGTGCTTCAAGTCATCTGCCTTCTTTACCCCTTCTCTGAGCAGACACTATTTTCTTACTGGAATTTGTTTTTGTATACAAAAGACTTCAAGGCTTTTGTACTTAAGTAGATACAAAGTATCAAAGTTTCAAAACTCTTTAGTTTAAGAAGGCATAACAAACCCTATGAATTTTCATTTTCACGTATAAGCATCCCTCAGAAATTTAACTTTACACTGTTAATTTCATTCTCCTAGGATCTGAGTGGCCAATTCTGCATCATCTATACTAAAATGAGACTTCCCTCACAAAACCTAAATTACAGATAATTGAAATCTATTATTCTTTAATAAGACTTTTTCACAACAAAATGGGAGAGAACAGAAAGAACACAGAAAGAACATAGGCTTCAGAGACACACAAACACCTTTCTCTTTGTTACTTAGCCAGCTCAGATACTCCAGTGGAGATGGTGTTAAAGAAACGCCCGTAAATCTCAAGCTTTAAAAGAGGTAAACAGGATTTGAAATTACTTTATCTGGTTCTTTCTATATATTGCTACCAGACACCTGAAGCAACAGCAACAAGCCAACACAAGACTCCAACCTAGGAAGGAAAACAGGCTCAGTAACATTCTGATATATACTTTAGATAGACAGTACAGATACTAAAACAGACTTTTTAAAGCAATCATACTATCATTTTTCACCTCAGAATACAAACAAATAAAAGAGCTGCTATGGATTTATTTTACCACATACCTCACACATACAAATTAAGTAGAACTAGGCACCCGGTAGTACAGTGGTTACAACACCAGCCACATACACCAAGGCTGGTCGGTTCAAATCCAGCCTGAGCCAGCTAAACAACGACAACTGCAATAAAAAATAGCCGGGCACGGTGGCAGCACCTGTAGTCCCAACTACTTGAGAGGCTGAGGCAAGAGAATCGCTTAAACCCAAGAGTTTGAGGTTGCTGTGAGCTGTGATGCCGCAAGGGCCACATAGTGAGACTCTATCTCAATAAAAAGAAATAATAAAAAAAAAAGTAGGACATAACAATAAAGGACCACAAATAATTTTTTCTTAATCCAACATGCTTGCCAGGATCACAAAGATTTAACTAAGTTCAAAATAAAATTGATTTTTAAAAATCTAAACACAGAATAACCACTGACCTAATAATTCCACATATGGGCATATATAGGAAAAAAAAACTGAAAGCAGAGACTCTAACAGATATTTGTACACCAATGTTCACAGCAACATTATTCACAACAGTGAAAAGGTAGAAATAACTCAAATGCCTATCCATGGATAAATGGATGAACAAATTGTGGTTTATTCAGGCATTAAAAGGAAGCAAATTTACACACATGCTACAACACATGTCAAAAATCTTTTTTTTTTTTTTTTGAGAGAGAAAGTCTCACTTTGTCACTCTCAGTAGAGTGCTGTGGTGTCACAGCTCACAACAACCTCAAACTCTCAGGCCCAAGTGATCCTCTTGCCTCAGTCTCCCATGTAGCAGGGACTAGAGGCATCCGCCACAATGCCTGACAAAAATCTTAAAGATGTTATGCTAAATGAAATAAGCCAGACACACAAAGACACAGTTCAAGAGGTCAGTGAGCTATGATGAGGCCACTACATGCCAACCTGGAAGACAGAGTAAAACCCTGTCTCAATTAGAAGAGGTACTTAAAATAGTCAAATTCATTGATCTGGTGGAACTATCATAAATAAATAAATAATAAACAGGCCAGGTGCAGTGGTTCATGCTTATAATCCTAGTCTTCTAGGAGGCAAGGCAGGAGGATCTTTTGAGCTTAAAAGTTCAAGACAGCTCGGCGCCTGTGGCTCAAGCGGCTAAGACGCCAGCCACATACACCTAAGGTGGCGAGTTCGAATCCAGCCC
>NW_003852397.1:53866630-53868164 GCF_000181295.1 Otolemur garnettii
AAAAAAAAAAAAAAAATAGTCAAAATGATAAATTTTGCTGCCATATATACTTTACAAAAAAAAAAGTTGGCTAATTTAAATGTTACTATAAGGTATAAAATCAAAAGTATTCAGAAGCCTAAATGAGTTACATGCTTCTAGAGTCTTTAAGACGATATAAGGGTATGACTCTGAGTCCAAATTTGAACATAAAAATTCAAGAACTGGAAATTCAGGTTCAGAAGTTACCTGTGACCCAAAGCAATCTACAGATTCAATGCAATCTCCATTAAAATACCAACATCAATTCTGGGAAGCAACCCTCGGCAGAGGTTCCTGACTAGAGGCAGAAAAACTGGACGGAATCATCAGACTCTAGGAAGCCAAAGGTGGGGAAATGAGTCAAGAAAGAAGTTCAGCAAGCTGTAACTCCAAGGAAGAGTATTCGAGAAAACAATTTACAGGTACAAAGCCTACTGACTACAGAATGGGAGACCCCTCCCCAAAGCAGGAGACCCACTACAGGCTATCTGAGAGCGAGCAGGGAACAAAAGACATCTCATTTTACCTCCACTAAACACCAGATCTCCTTCTCCAGGGAGGTCCCACTTAGGAACTTAGACACCACCCCGCCAGACATAAAATTGAGCAGATATTTTCCCTCACAAGTCCAAACTCCCAGTCCATTCTTCCCCCCCTCGCCTGGCTGTCTGAAGTTCTGCCCCCTGCAGAGTACAGAGTGTTTGGTCTTGTCCTGAGATATCTGGGCATAGTGTAGACCGCCAACCATTAGGACACAATCTGTGACTAACAGGGAAGAAAGAGGGTATGGAAAGAAAGGGACACTCAGCTGGAGAAGAAGCAGTCCCCTGGTTATGGCTATGCCCAGCCAGTAGTGGTGTTGACCCTCGGTTCGGGCTGTCTGGTGGGACAGGGTGTAGAACCCCCAGCTCTGACAGTACCCACAGGGAGATAGTGGTTGCCTCATGTGAACTGAGTACAGCAGGCATGGCTGGTCCTCAGCCCCTACTGGGCCTGCGAGCAGAGGCTTCCCAGGCTGGACTGAGACCTAAGAGCAAGGGCAAGGTCCCCTGACTCCAACAAAACCCTCAAGCAGAGGATTGCTGGGTATGAACCAAGACCTGAGGGCAAGGGCATGGTCCCCCGTCTCCAGCAGGACTGGTGATCAAAGGCTTGCCAGGCAGTGGACTGAGACTGGCAAGTGGGCATGGTTCTCTGACTCCAACTGGTCTGGCAAGCAGAGGCTTGCTGGTTGTGCACTGAGACCGGTGGGCGGGGTGTGGCCCCTGGCTCCAATTGCGCTATTGGAGATCCTTGAATCCCTTTCTGTTGAGCCGCCAGCAGAGAAGTTGACAACAGTATGGACTGAGTCTGGTGGGCAGGGTTGTGGATCCCTGGCTCCAATTGCGCTATTAGAGATCCTTGAATCCCTTTCTGTTGAGCAGGGTTTGCACTGCCTAAGACAATTTAATTGGAAGTCATGTCTGGGGCTATCCACTCAGGGACTTTCTTTTTTTTTTTTTTTTTTTTTTTT
>NW_003852397.1:53868334-53884042 GCF_000181295.1 Otolemur garnettii
GGTGGGCCTGGGCCGAATTCGAACCCGCCACCTTGGGTGTACGTGGCTGGCACCTTAGCCACTTGAGCCACAGGCGCCAAGCCACCCTACCAGTTCTAATAAACAAATGGTGGAAAATAAACATGGCATGGACCCAACAGAAGAACTCTGGCAACATGAATAACCAGAGTAGATCAAACCTTCCTCCCCAAGAAATGACAAAGGAGATACTACGAAAGATGCCACGCATAGACAAATGACGGCAATGTCAGAAATAGAATTCAGAATATGGATGGTGAATAAGATAAATAGAATGGAAGAAAAGATAGAAACTGAATTCCAAAGAGTAGCTCTAAAGTTGCCTCAAGAAATTAATGAATTCAAACACAAAGTCACCAAAGATATGGACATAATGAGAAAAGAGATAGCAGAGCTCAAGGAAATGAAAAAAGCAGTTGAGGAGCTCCAAAATACAGTAGAATCCCTCAGTAATAGGTGATCATGCAGAAGAAAGGATCTCTGAAACTAAAGACAAAGCTATTGAACATTCCCAAATGCTCAAAGAGGCACACAAATGGAGAGCAAAAACTGATCATTCCCTCAGAAAGTTATGGGATCACTCCAAAAGATCAAACATTTGTCTCATAGGAAGAGGATGGTCCCAAAGGCACAGAAGCTCTTCTCCAAGTGATTTTGGAGGAAAATTTCCCAAGCTTTACAAGAAACACAGAACTTCGGATAGTAGACAGTTTCAGAACTCCAGCAAGACTCAAACCAAATAAAGCATCTCCTAGACACATTGTGATTAACTTTGCCAAAGTTAAGATGAAGGAGAAAATTCTGCAAGCAGCCAGACATAAGAAAAGCATCACCTACAAAGGGAAAAATATCAGAATGACTGTTGATCTCTCAGCTGAAACGTTTCAAGCCAGAAGAGGATGGTCATCAACCTTCAATCTCCTAAAACAAAACAACTTTCAGCCCAAGGTCCTGCATCCAGCTAAACTGAGTTTGTGATTGAGAAAGCAAATACTTTAATGACATACACATGTTGAAGAAATTTTCCATAACTAAATCCAGGAATAATCTCAGACCCCTCCTCCACAACAACCAGCACAATGCTCTACCTCCAAAGTAAACTCAGCCAGAAATTTTTGAACAAAATCCAACTTCCACAGTGGTAAAAGGATTAAAAATGTCCACTGGACATCTGAAAATCATGACAACAAAAACACAACCAAGCTTATCAATTCTCTCAATTAATGTGAATAGTTTAAATTGTCCTCTAAAGAGGCACAGGCTGGCTGACTGGATACATAAACTCACACCAGATATCTGTTCATACAAGAATTTGATCTTACCTTACCAGATAAAAATAGACTCAGGGTGAAGGGATGAACTTCTATAGTACAGCCAAATGGAAAACAGAATAAAGCAGGGTTGCAGATACAATTGGCTTTAAACCAACAAAGATAAAGATAAGGATGGTCACTACATATTTATCAAAGGAAATGCCCAACATGAAGAGATTTTGATAATTAACATTTATGTACCCTACCAGAATGCTCCTCAATTTATAAAGCTAACCCTAATGGATATGAACAACTTGATATCTTCCTGCACTAAAACAGCTGGGAGATTTTAACATCCCTTTGACAGTTTTGGATAGATCCTCCAAGAAGAAACTAAACAAAGAAATATTAGACTTAAATCTGACCCTAGAACAAGCGAACTTTACAGACCTCTAAAGAACATTTCATCCTAAGAAAACTGAAGATACATTCTTCTCATCAGCCCACAGATCATCCTCCAAAACTGATCAGATCCTAGGACACAAGGCAAACCTCAGCAAATTTAAAAGAATAGAAATTATTCCTTGTATTTTCTTGGACCACCATGGAATAAAAGTTGAATTCAATGGCAACAGGAATCTTCATACTCAAAGTCATGGAAACTAAATATTCACAAGCTCAATGATACTTGGGTCAAAGACGAGATTAAGAAGGAAATCACCAAATTTTGGAACAAAATGGTAATGAAGACACCAATTATCAAAAGCTATGGGATACTTCAAAGGCAGTCCTAAGAAGGAAATTTTTAGCACTGGAAGCTTTCATCAAGAAAACAGAAAGAGAGGAAGCCAACAACTTAATGGGTCATCTCAAGCAACTGGAAATGGAAGAACATTCCAACCCCAAACCCAGCAGAAGAAAAGAAATAACCAAAATTAGGACATAATTAAATGAAATTGAAAACAAAAGAATCATTCAGAAAATCAATGAAACAAAAAGTTGGTTTTCTGATAAGATTAATAAAACTGATAAACCTTTGGCCAACCCAGAGAAACAGAAAAGTAAAATCTCTAATATTGTCTATCAGAAATGATAAAGGAGAAATAACAACAGACACCTCAGAAATTCAAAAAATCCTCAATGATTACTATGAAAATCTCTATTCCCAGAAATTCGAAAATCTGAAGGAAACAGGCCAATACCTGGAAGCACCCCATGCCACCTTCCTAAACTTGAGCAGAAAGAATTAGAAATCTTGAATATACCTATATTAATCACTGAAATAGCATCAACAATACAAAATCTCCCAAAAAAAGAAAAGTCTGGGACCAGATGGCTTCACATCCGAATTCTATCAAATCTTTCTAAAGAAACTAGTACCTATATTAAAGAATGTTTTCCAAAGCATAGAAAAAGAAGAAATACTTCCCAACACATTCTGTGAACCCAGCTCCTTATTGTCATTTGATCTTTGACAAGCCTATCAAAAATATTCAGTGGGGGAAAGACTCCCTATTTAATAAATGGTGCTGAGTGAACTGGCTGGAGACCTATAGAAGCCTGAAACTGGACCCCCACCTTGTACCATTTACAAAAATTGACTCTCACTGGATAAAAGATTTAAACTTAAGACATGAAACTACAAAAACACTAGAAGAGAGTGCACGGAAAAAACTTGAAGAAATTGGCCTCAGAGAATATTTTATGAGGAAGACTCCCCAGGCAACTGAAGCAACACCAAAAATATATTTTTGGTGACGTGATATTTTTGGTGTGTGTTTGGATGTGATCAAACTAAAAAGCTTTTCCACGGCCAAAAGCACACTAAGTAAAGCAAACAGAAAACCTTCAGAATGGGAGAAGATTTTTGCACATTATGATTATGCTTCCAACAAAGGTCTGATAACTAGAATCTATAGAGAATTCAAACTAATCAATAAGAAAAGAACAAATAACCCCATTTCTATGTGAGCAAGAGACTTGAACTTCACTGAGGAAGACAGGTACATGGCCTACAAACATATTAAAAAATGCTCATCCTTAATCATCAGAGAAATGCAAATCAAAACCACTTTGAGATATCGTCTAACTCCAGTAAGATCATCCCACATCACAAAATCCCAAACTAGGCTTGGCGACTATAGCTCAACCGGCTAAGGCGCCAGCCACGTACACCTAAGGTGGCCGGTTAGAATCCCCAGCCCGGACCCGCCAAACAACAATGATGGCTGCAACCAAAAAATAGCTGGGCGTTGTGGCAGGCGCCTGTGGTCCCAGCTACTTGGGAGGCTGAGGCAGGAGACTCGCTTGAGCCCAGGAGTTGGAGGTTGCTGTGAGCTGTAATGCCACGGCACTCTACCCAGGGGGACAGCTTGAGGCTCTGTCTCAAAAAAAAAAAAAAAAAAAAAAAAAAAATCCCAAACTACAGATGCTGACGTGGATACAGAGAGAAGGAAACACTTCTACACTGCTGGTGGGAATGCAAGCTAATACAACCTTTTTTGAAAGAAGTTTGGAGAACACTCAAGGAACTAAAAGTAGACCTATGGTTTGATCCTGCAATTCCTCTACTAGGTATACACCTAGATGATCAAAAATTATTTTACAACAAAGACATTTGCACCAGAATGTTTACTGCAGTCCAAGTCATAATTGCCAAGACATGGAAACAGCCCAAGTGCCCAATGACCCATGAATGGATTAACAAATTGTGGTATAGGTACACTATGGAATACTATGCAGCCATAAAAAAAGATGAAGCCTTCACACTTTTATGTTTACCTGGATAGAGCTGGAACACATTCTCTTTAGTAGAGTATCTCAAAAATGGAAAAGGAAGTATCCAAAGTACTCAATACTACTATGAAATCAATACATAACCACCTATATATTCATGTGAATGGCAAAACATAACTACAGTCCAGAAAGTAGAAGAGAAGAAAAGAAAGAGAGGAGGGAAGGGAGGACATGGGAGGAAGGAGGGTATTTGGTGGGACCTCACCTAAAGTGCATGATGCAATAGTAAATTTAAAAACTATTAAGAAATGAGTATAATTGTAATGGATGTGTTACTTAGTTCAATGTAAGCATTTCACATTGTATATCAAAGAAGTACGCTGAACCCCATAAATGCATCAATGTACAAAGTTATGATTTAATAAATAATAATAATAAAATAAAATACCAAGATCATAGTTTGAAGAACTTGAAAAAGTAGGTCTTCTGTTTTATATGCAACCAGGAAAAACCCGTATGGCCAAAACAATTCTTAGCAATAAAAACAAACCCGAAGCCATCACTCTACCGGACTTCAGGTAATACTACAAGTCCACAGTAATCAAAAGAGCATAGTACTGGCACACAAATAGAGATATGGACATATGGAACTGAATAGAAAACCAAGACATAAAACCAGTCTCTTATTGCCATTTGATTGTCAATAAACCAAACAAAAGCATACACTGGGGGAAAGAATCCTCATGCAACAAATAGTGCTGGGAGATCTGGATAACCACCTGTTAAAGACTGAAACTGGACCTACACGTTTCCCACTTACAAAAACTAATTCAAGAAGAATAAAATATTTAAATCTAAGACATGAAATGATAAAAATTCTAGAAGAATGTGGTGAAAAACTCTTGAGGATGTTGGCATGGAGCAAGATTTTATGAAGAAGATTTCAGTAGCAATCATAACAACAATAAAAATAAACAGACTTAATTAAACTGAAAAGCTTCTGCACAGCTGAGAACACAACAATTAAAGCAAATAGACAACCTTCATAATGGGAAAAAATATTTGCATGTTATGAATCTGGCAACAGGTTGATAACTAGAATCTATAGAGAACTCAAATTAATCAACAGAAAAAAGGGCTAACAATCCCGTCTATCACTGAGCAAGAGACATGAACAGAACCTTCTCCGAGAAAGACAGATGAATGGCTAATAAACATATGAAAAAATGCTCCTTGCCTGTGGTTCAAGGAGTAGGGTGCCAGCCCCTACTGGGGGTGGCAGGTTTGAACCTGGCCCCGGCCAAAAACTGCCCCCCCCCAAAAAAAAAAAGAATGCTCATCATCCCTACACCCTGAGATATCACCTAACTCCAGCGACAACAGCCCACATCACAAAGTCCCAATGCGGCAGAGGCTGGCTCAGAAGTGGAGAGAGGGGAACACTTTTACACTTGTGTGGGGACTACAAACTAATACAGAACTCTTTGGAAAGAAGTATGAAGAGTCCTCAAAGAACTCAAATTAGACCGCCCACTTGATCCCACAATCCCATTACTAGGCATCGACCCAGAAGAAAAAAAATCATTTTATCATAAGGACATTTATACTAGATTGCTTATTGTAGCTCAATTTACAATCGCCAAGATGTGGACACAACCTAAATGCCCATCAGCCCAGGAATGGATTAACAAACTGTGGTATAAGTACAGCATGGAATACTATTCAGCCATAAAAAATGGTGACTTTATATCTTTTGTATTAACCTAGATGGAGTTGAACACATTCTTCTTAGTAAAAGTATCACAAGAATGGAAAAGCAAATATCCAAAATACTTGATACTAATATGAAGCCAGTAGACAATCTAATATGTGCTCACATAGGAGAAAAACTCAATTCAATTCAAGTTGGGGGAAGGGTAAATAAGGGAGGGGAGAGAAGAGAGGAAGGAGGGATATATAGTGTGTTTCCACTTAACGGGCAAAATGTAAGGGTATATAGAGCACATTGTGGGTACAGGACTCAACTACAAGAGGGACTCCACCTGACAAATGCAAACATTGCAGTCTAGTTATTTGTAACCTCACATTAATCTGAAATTTAATTAAAAAAAAAAAAAAAAAGGAATTTACCTGTCAAGTCAGGCAAGTCATAGGACCAGATTTCTAAAAGTGATTTTTTATTATGCTTTCAAATAAAAGATACATTAAGGCTGGTTTAAGGATATAATATCCAGTTGAATGTTTATAGAAAGTTATTCTTTCTACAGTAGTAAAAATCATAAAATGTAAAAATGTATTTGGATAGAATTAAATTCATTTCTCACTAAATGGTTGAGGCAAATGGAAAAATAAAATGACAGTGAAAATCATGGGCTTTGAATACTCCTGGAACAAATGCTTTATTTAATTGGGTTATGTTATTAGGTTATGCCAAAACCAGTGGTTCTCAACCTGTGGGTTATGACCCCTTTGGGGGTCAAATGACCCTTTCACAGGGGTCGCTTAAGACCATCCTACACATCAGATATTTATATTACAATTCAAAACAGTAGCAAAATTACAGTTATAAAGTAGCAACAAAAATAATTTTATGATTGGGGGCCACCACAACATGAGGAACTGTGTTAAAAGGTTGCAGCATTAGGAAGGTTGAGGTACACTGCCATAAACCTTCTAAATTTATAGAATATTCACTTTATCACTCAATGAATAATTAGGAATCATAATGATCACTAAGAAAGAACTTGTACAAAAAGATGAAAATTAAACATGTACTATGGTTTGAGTACTTCACATTAGGGACTCTCCTTTATCACCAGAATTTTGTATTATTCTATTTTGTAAGACAGGCATTCAAAATCATCCTGAGCAAGAAAGCAAGACCCCTTCTCTGGAAAAAAATTAAATAATTAGCCAGTTGTGGTGCTGCATGCCTGCAGTCTTAGCTACTGGGAAGGCTAAGCAGAAGGATGGCTTGAGCACAGGATTTCCAGGTTGAGCTATGATGGGGCCACTGCACTCCAGCCTGGGAAATGGAGTGAAACCTTCTCAAAAAAAAAAAAAAAAAGAAAGAAAGAAAGAAAGAAAGAAAGAAAGAAAGAAAGAAAGAAAGAAAGGGCAAAGGATTTGAATAGACATTTCTCCAAATAAGATATACAAACTGGCCAATAAGAATATAAAGAAATGCTCCACATCATTAGTCATTAGAGAAATGCAAATTAAAACCACTTCCCACCCACAAGTATAACTATAATAAAAAAAATCTTTTAAACTGAAAATAACTAGTGTTGCCAAGGATATGGAAAAATCAGAACCCTCATACACTGCTGATAGAAATGTAAAATGCCCAGCTGCTTTGGAAAGCAGTGTGGCAGCTCCTCAAAAGTTAAACACAGAGATACCATACAACCTAGCAACCATCTCTAGCAGCATTACTTATAATACCCAAAAAGGAAAAATAATCCAAATATCCATCAAATAATAAATGGATAAACAAAGTGGGAGATTATCCATACACCAAAACATAATTTGGCTATAAAAATGAATGAAACACTGAGGGATCTGCTCTATAAAACTTGGATTCAATCAAAAGGCCATACTCAAGGATCCAGAAGGCCACATGTGGCCTTAAGGTCACAGGTTCCCCACCCCTGTGATACAACATGAATGAACCTTAAAAACGAAACAAGCAAGACCCAAAAGGCCACATATTACATGATTCTATTTATATGGAATGTCCAGAATAGGCAAATACATAAGGCAAAAAAATAGATTACTAGTTGCCATGGGCTGGGGGCAGAAGGAGATAGGGAGTGACTGCTAAGGGGTACAGGATTTCTTTGGGGGCTTAAGAAATGTTCTGCTATTCAAGATGATGGTTGCAAGTCTTGTAAATATACTAAAACCCAAGGATTTTTTTTTTTTTTTATTAAGACAGAGTCTAACTATGTCACCTTGAGTAGAGTGCTATGGTGTCACAGTTCAGAGCAACCTCAAACTCCTGGGCTCAAGCAATTCTCTTGCCTCAGCCTCCTGAGCAGCTGGGACTATAGGCACCTGCCATAACGCCCAGCTATTTTTTTTGGTTTTTGGCAGGCCCAGGCTAGGTTCAAACCCACCAGCCCTGGTACATATGGCCGGAGCCCTACCAACTGAGGTACAGGTCACCGCCCAACCAAGGAATACTTTTAAATGGTGAATTTGGTAATATGCAAATTATATCTCAAATTATTTTGTAAATAGCTAAGACTGAATACATTTTTTTAAATGCCTAAGCTGGCTGGGTAGTGCCTGTGACTCAAAGGAGCAGGGTGCCGGCCCCATATACCGGAGGTGGCAGGTTCAAACCTAGCTCCCACCAAAAACTGCAAAAAAAAAAAAAAAAAAATGCCTAAGCTGGCTTAGTGCCCATAGCTCTATGAGTAGGGCACCAGCCACATACACTGAGGCTAGCAGGTTCAAGCCCAGCCCGGGCCTGCTAAACAACGACAACTGCAACCAAACCATAGCCAGGTATTATGGCGGGCACCTGTAGTCCCAGCTACTCAGATGACTGAGGCAAGAGAATTGCTTGAGCCCAAGAGTTTGAGGTTGCTGTCAGCTGTGACACCATGGCACTCTACCAAGGATGACACAGTGAGACTCTGTCTCAAAAAAAAAAAGAAAGAAAGAAAAAGGAAAAATGCCTAAGCTAAACAAATACTAAAATACATAAAATTCTAATACATAAGATTTAATATATAATGTGAAAGAATGAGAATTTTACAGTCTCATAAGTTTGGAAAGTGCTGAGTTTTTCTTGTTTTTATGCAGGGCTTGGGAGCACACACCTATAGTATCATGCCTAAAATCCCAGCACTTGGGAAGCTAAGGTAGGAGGATCACTTGGGCCCAGGAATTTGAGGCCAGCTTGGGCAACATAGGAAAACCCCATCTCAATGAAAACTAAAAAAAACTAGCTTGGTGTGGTGGCACACTGAAGACCTAGTTACTCATGAGGGAAGAGGATCATTGAGTCTAGGAGTTCAAGGTTACACTGATCTACAATCACACAACTGCATGTCAGCTTATCTTAAAAAAAAAAAAGTTTGTTTTTAATCAGGATCCATAATAATATACATTATGAATCCTGAAGAAGAGGATAGACTATATGGCTACCATTTCTCAGACTTGCCCACCTTACTCACTACGTTGTAAGTAACTTTTTAAGAATCATGGTCCAAGGAGTTGGAGGTTGCTGTGAGCTGTAATGCCATAGCACTCTACCCAGGGGGACAGCTTGAGGCTCTGTCTCAAAAAAAAAAAAAAAAAAAAAAAAAAAGAATCATGGTCCAAGGAACGCAGTTCCGAAAATAATGATTAAACGTATGGCAATATATGAGGATCCAATTCAAATTGTACTAAATCTCTTAAGGAAAAACCTTACCTCTGCTCTTAATATTTATAAAAGTAAACATTACCAGAATAATCTCACAATCAGAAACCCAAACTTTCTAACGTAACTATCATCATTTCACCACTTACTTATTCTCTTTTAATCCACAAAATAACCCCTGAAGGTACACAATGTTAAAAAATTTGTCTTCTTAAAAAAAAAAAAAATTGCATTCTACAACCAGCAAATATTGGAGCTAAAATCTACAGCCTAAGAATCTAACTCGAGCACACACTCTTCACCATGTTGCCAAACTTCTATCTTTATATACCAAGTGTGACAGCATGTCATTAGATAAATCATAAAAGTTTAGGTTGGTTAATTATCCTAGGATTTTCAATTTAGCACAAATTGTCTCTTTTCTGTGAAACTATACTATTTTAGTTATCTTATTTCTTTGACCACTTCCTTACCCTAAACGTAGATAATCTTCTTTTGATATACATGGGCTTTCCTTTCATTTTTTACTCCATAGTTTCAACTATTAGCCAAAGAGAATGACTCAAATCTAGCATCTCAAGTGCTAACTTCTCTACCAAAATAAAAACTTACATTTCTAATAGCTAATGGATCTCTTGTCAGCACCACAAACTTAGACTGAGAATGAAATCAACCTCATCTTTCCCTAGCAAATAGGCTTTGCTTCCCTATTTTCCAATTTCTAGCAATGGAATCCACATCACCTTTGTTCAAATCCAAGACCTCAGGCTCTCCTACCTCTTCACCAAGTCTTCTTTTACAACAGCCCTAAATCCATCCTTTAATTTCCATTCCAACAGACTGCCACTTCATCCAAACTGGCTTTATCAGTACTTTTTACCTACTACTTCAAACTTCCTAAGTCTAATTAGTTTCTCCATTCCAATTCTTCTCTCATCCTTGTTATTCCATTGTTAAATTAATTTACCTGAAACACCAAGGAGCAATTGAGACCAAACATCTCAAAGTAAAATATAATTAGCCATAATATACTCTATAATGCCCAACATCCAAAGCAGGCGTCCTCAAACTACAGCCCACAGGCCACATCCGGGCCACCGAGGACATTTATCTGGCCTGCCAGGTGTTTTTGCTGCCGCTGCCTGTCCTGCTTAGCAGCCAACTCGTCCTGGGGCCGGCAGTCCAGCCCTCCAACGGTCTGAGAGACAGTAAACTGGCCCCCTGTTTAAAAAGTTTGAGGACCCCTGATCCAAAGCATCCTTAAGCTTTCTGAATTTTAAATTTGGGTTTTATTGTTGCTTCAGTTAATAAACACAGGAGAAAAGGTTAAAATAAAACTGCTGTGGCTCCCAGTGACAAAGCAGAGACTCAGCTAAGGTCATTCAATTTTTTTTTTTTTTTTTTTTTTTTGCAGTTTTTGGCCAGGGCTGGGTTTGAACCCGCCACCTCTGGCATATGGGGCCAGTACTCTACTCCTTTGAGCCACAGGCGCCACCCCCATTCAATTTTATTATATATCTTCCATCCATCCAGTGGGTCTGTAAATAAGAGGAGGCCTATCCAATGTGCTGGACAGTGTTTACTGTTTCCTTAGGATATAATCCATAACTTGAATTTCATTTGGACCAGGCCCACTAGCTCACACCTGGAATCTCACCTACTTGGGAGGCTAAGATAGGACTGCTTGAGTCCAGTAGCTTAAAAGCTGCAGGGAGCTATTGTCACACAACTGCACTCCAGCCTGGGCAACAGAGTGAGACCTCATCTCTGAAAAAAATTTTCTTAAAATTAATTTCATTTGGGACTACTATCTGGGAGTGGGAAGGAAAGCATATTTATTTTTCAAAAGTGTGAGTTTGGCTTGGCGCCTGTGGCTCAAGCGGATAAGGCACAAGCCACACATACACCTGAGCTGGTGGGTTCGAATCCAGCCCAGCCCGCCAAATAACAATGACAGCTGCAACCAAAAAATAGCCGGGCACTGTGGCAGGCACCTGTAGTCCTAGCTACTTGGGGAATCACTTGAGCCCAGGAGTTGGAGGTTGCTGTAAGCTATGATGCCACAGCCTCTACCCAGGGTGACAGCTTGAGGCTCTGTCTCAAAAAAAAAAAGTTTGAGTTCATCACCCTAAGATTTAAGTGCAAGAGAGATAATTAGAAGATATATAGGCTTGGCAACCATAGCACAGTGGTTATGGCACCAGCCACATACACTTAGGCCGGTGGGTTCAAACACGGCCTGGACCTGCTAAACAACAATGACAACTGCAACAACAACAACAAAAAAAGGCAAGCATTGTAGCAGGTGCCTGTAGTTCAGCTACTTGGGAGACTGAGACAAAAGAACTGCTTATACCCAAGACTGAGAGATTGCTGTGAGCTGTGATGCCACAGCACTCTACCAAGGACAAAATAGTGAGATTCAAAAAAACAAAAAAATAGATACGTATATATATGCTATATATACACATATGTGTGTGTATCATATATATGTATATATATCTTCTAATTATCTGTCTTACCTTTAAATCTTAGAATGATGGACTCAAACTTTTAAAAAATAAATATGCCTGGCTCGGCGTCCATAGCACAGTGGTTAAAGTGTCAGCCACGTACACCAAGAGTGGCAGGTTCAAACCCAGCCCAGGACAGCTGAAAAAACAACAATGACAACTGCAACAAAAAAATAGCCGGGTGTTGTGTCAAGCGCCTGTAGTCCCAGCTACTTGGGAGGCTGAGGCAAGAGAACCACTTAAGCCCAAGAGTTTGAGGTTGCTATGAGCTGTGACGCCACGGCACTCTACCAAGGGCAACATAGTTAGACTCTGTCTCAAAAAAAAAAAAAGTGCCTTCCCTCCCACTCATATATATATATGCACACTTTCTGATACTATAAATTAAGTTAGGTCCATCAGGTAAATATAGTCAATGTACTGCAGCTAATGAATCACAAGTAAGTTTATTTTCTCAGGATGTATATGCTCTTAAGTATACAGGGGTCCCCCCTTATTCAAGGGAGATAAGCTTGAAGCAGCCCAGCAGATGTGTGAAACGGCAGATGGTACCAAACCGTACTGCCATCAATCAGAACACGTTTCTGCTCATGTCTTCAACAGACAAATGTAATGTTTCCATCGTAACCAAACATTTACCACATACACATGGTGACTGTAACGTTTGCAGTTTGAGATGTGACAGCAAAACTACCACAAATTTCTTTCCTTCTTCACAATTTCACAGATAGATGATTCATTCTTACCACAGATCTTAGCAACTTCAGTGTATGATTTTTTTCTTTCCCTATGAAGTTCAGAACTTTCACCTTTCATGTAAAGGAAGCACTTTATGGTTACTTTTTGACATATCCAAATTGCCAGCATCACTCTTGCTCTTTGGAGCCATTATTAAATAAAATAAGGGTTACTTGCACACAAGTATTGCAATACCAGTGCAGTCAGTTTTATCTGAGTCTACTCCTAAGAGACTAACCTTTGGGTAGCATGCACAGGATGAATATCTTGTACACTATACAAAAGGATAATTCATTTCTCTGGTGTGCTGGGACAGGACTAAGTAGCAAGATTTCATCAAGCTACTCAGGACAGTGCACAATTTAGAATTTATGAATTGTTTATTTCTAGAGTTTTCCATTTAATATTTTCAAATTATAGCTGACCATGAGTAACTGAAACCACGGAAAGTATAACCACAGATAAGGGGGAATTAACTGTACAATGAACCACACAGGCTTTTAAAAACAAAAGGGGTATATCTCTCTCGATACTGTGTCATTAATAACTGTGCCATTATTTTTAAATAAACAAGAAGGCATTTCCAAGAAATATGATATAGTCTTCACTATCATTGGAAAAGGTTTTTCTACAAACCTCTTCAGCTCAGCACTTTTTTCTTTATTCTAGTTCTCATTTGTTTGGTATTTCCCTCTTCATGTGCCAATGTTTTCATGACAGAAGGCATTTTAAGATCTAAAGAAGACATTCTCCCAAGCCACTGACAGACTTACTTCCCGGTTTTAGCACCCTTCCTCCTTACTTTCTCTTTGGCCCCAACGGGAAAGAGCTAGCCCGCCTGTCGTTAAGGTCAAACCTCCCAAACTCAGACACAGACTCTCACATATATTCCCTTCCGTGTTATTTGAGGACTTTATCTGATCTCTTCCCAGTCTCCACTCTCTATTGGTTCTTTCTCCTCATAATAAATAGGTTCAAAGTCTCTCCCATCTTCAAAAGCAAACAAACAAAAACTCCAACCCTGGTTCAAGTCTACTTTATCTTCTCTGTATGGCTAAGTTTTTCGTACCTCCCTCTTTGCTTCTCACTCTCTTCAAATGACTGCAATCTGGCTTCTGCCCAAATCACCTTACTGAAATTGCTCATACAAAGGTCACTTAACAACTTCTAACTACCAAACCCAATAAACAATTTTCTATTCTTATCTCATCAGGTCTTTCTGGACTTCAAACATTACTAACCACTCATTCCTTCTTAAAATTCTCATCTTTTGGTTTTCTGCAACACTCTCCTGATTTTCCTCTTTATTCTCTGACCTCTCTTCCTCAGAAAACTTCATCAGCATGTTTTTCTCTGCTAGTACCTTATTAATATAAACAACCCTTCCGGATTTGATCTTTTGCTCCTTTCATGCTTATATTCTCTTCTGGATCAAAACATCCCTCTGCATTCCCATTGTCACTGCCTGAATTCGGGGTCTTATTATTGCTCACCAAGATGACTACCCAACTTCTTAACCATTTTCTGTCTTCTACCAATCACTCACCACACGATAGCTAAAACAATTATACTGTGATTGTTAACTGGAAACCTCATCAGCTTAGCACTAAAGATTTCCCTTCAATGGCTCCCCACAGCTTTCCAAATCAAATTTATCTATTTATTTATTTATTTATTTATTTTTTGAGACAGAGCCTCAAGCTGTTGCCCTGGGTAGAGTGCTGTGGCATCATAGCTCACAGCAACCTCCACCTCCTGGAATTAAGGGATTCTCTTGCCTCAGCTTCCCAAGTAGCTAGGACCACAGGCACCCACCACAATGCCCAGCTATTTTTTGGTTGTAGTTGTCATTGTTGTTTGGCAGGCTGGGCTGGATACGATCCCACCACCTCTGGTGTATGTGATTAGCATGCTTGAGCTATAGGTGCCGAGCCTCCAAATCAAATTTAAACTCCTCAGCACGCTAATCCTTTCATAACTGGTCCCTACTCCCTCTCCAATATCATCTCCTCCATTCCCCAGCTCCTCTCTAGTCATTCTGAGAGTTTCACATATGGTTCTAGTTGTTTCACACTCCTGTGTCTACAGAGCACGTAGAAAGCAATATACTGGCCCAGAACAGGCACAATGGCTCGCTCATACCTGTAATCCTAGCACTCTAGAAAGCTGAGGCAGGTGGATTGCTTGAGCTTAGGAGATTGAGACCAGCCTGAGCAAAATCGAGACTACGTCTCTACTAAGAATAGAAAACTAGTCAGGCTTGGTGGCATGTAACTATAGAACCCCACCCCCACCCGCCCAGCTACTTGGGAGGCTGAGACAAGAAGATTGCTTGAGCCAGCGGTTTTCAACCTGTTAGTTGCAACCCACAGGAACTGTATTAAAGGGCCGTGGCATTAGGAAGGTTGAGAACCACTGGCTTGAGCCCAGAAGTTTCTGGTTGGGGTGAGCTACGAAGATGCCATCGTAACAGAGTGAGATTTTCAAAAAAAGGCAATATACAAAAACCTATAAAATAAGATTATTTATAAAGATATATATCAGAGCTTTCAAAAGGTAGACAAGAAGGATACTTTCTGATTTTATTACACTGGTTCCTTATAAGGAGGGGGGGAGGGATAGCCCTCAGGAGTAAAACAAAGAGCCTTAAGCCCAGTTTGTCTTCTTTGTCCCTACCTTCCTTCCTTCCTATCCTTTTTGTTAAAATGATCTGAAATAACTGTGACACAATATTGACATTTGTTAATGTTGTGTGTAAGACTCCTGAGTACTTAATAAAACCTTTCTGCATTTAATATTTTTTCAAAAACAGTAACATGAAAACACATTCAGGTGTCTTTAAAATAACAGAATCCTCTAGCTTTAAAACTTTTGTCCTGGCTCGGCGACTGTGGCTCAAGTGGCTAAGGTGCCAGCCACATACACCTAAGGTGGCGGGTAGAATCCAGCCTGGGCCCGCCAAACAACAATGACGGCTGCAACCAAAAAACAGCCGGGCATTGTGGCAGGCGCCTGTGGTCCCAGCTACTTGGGAGGCAGAGGCAGGAGACTCGCTTGAGCCCAGGAGTTGGAGGTT
>NW_003852397.1:53884959-53889953 GCF_000181295.1 Otolemur garnettii
GGGTCCGGGCTGGGGATTCGAACCCGCCACCTTAGGTGTACGTGGCTGGCGCCTTAGCCGGTTGAGCTATAGGCACCGAGCCGAAAAGTAAAATTTTGGATCTGCAAAGACATATCTAACCATAGGGGGAAATGTGAATCACAGTTCTAGTAAAAATACTTTTGAGAGGCCAGCAGGTATTGCTGGTAATGTTTTCACATTTGGGTAAATGATATCGTGCTACCTTAATATTTTTTCCTCCAAATCCCAGTGTATAAGTCACAGGAAGGGCAAAGATTATGACAGTGAAAGTTATACCAAATATTTTCAATCACACTAAGAAAAAGCTAAGTTTTAGAGCTTAATAATCCTTCCTTAATTCCAGTTAGAGGAACAAACCAAGGGACATTTAGATACTGAGAGTAATGCTGGCCATCACAGAAACAGCAACCAGGGCCAAGCTGTGCATGTACAGATATAGACAGTAAATGCAAAAGGAGTGCTACCCTAATTACATTCCCCACCTTCTTTTGACTTGGTTCTGCTGGCTAAATGGAAAAAACATGGAGAAAGGTCTGCACTCAAAGGGATTTGGCTGATTGATGCACCAAAACCACTTGAATGAATCCTGAGTGACTAAAACCACAACTTAGATTAGTACTTTCAAAGGATTTTTTTTTTTTTTTCAGTTTTTGGCCAGGGCTGGGTTTGAACCTGCCACCTCCAGCATATGGGGCCGGCGCCCTACTCTTTTGAGCCACAGGTGCCACCCCTTTTCAAAGGATTTGTCTAATAAAAACAATCATTACAGAGGGGGAGAATTTCAATTTCTTTAACTGGGTATAAATGGAAAGAAAAAATATTTGCTTTTCATAATCAAAAAAATAACTCACATTTCACAATCTTTTATGAATTTTTTGTACCACCTCTGAGAACACTAAAATAAGAGTAATTCTGTCTCCTGTGGAGTTATTTTTTCAGACAAATCCAGTTTGCACAATCTCAACCAAACACATAAGATAATCAAAAAGAGTGTCAGAATTAAGAAAGTCTCTAGACATGACCTTGAAATCCTGGAGCACTTCAAGGCCCAGTCTGAGGAGGATCATCTTCATCTCTACACTTTCTCCTTAAATGATCTCATCTATATTCATGACTTCAATTACTGTCTACGTGCTCACAAGTCTCAAATGTTTATCTACAGCCCACATTTCTCCTTTGAGTTCTTAATCTACATCCCCAAAACTGTCTCTTCAAAACCTCCGCTTAGATGTCTCACAGTCACCTTAAATACAATGCTAATATAAATTCATGGTCCTTCCCTACCACCCATCCACATGCATAAGCTAAAACTTCCCCTCCCTGTCAGTGAACCACAGCCACTTACTAACCATCTACTTGTTACCTTTCCATTCCAGCCACATCTCACCATCTCCACTGTCATCATTCTTAGCCAGACCACCACCATCTCTGCGAGTCTCATCTTGCATCCACAAATCACTCTCTCTGATATAATCTCCAACCTAAAGTTAGCTTTTTAAAGCACTAATCTGATCAGATCTTACCCCTAGCCTTTTAAAGTACTAATCTGATTGTGTCATACCCCTATACAAAACCCTCCAGTGTTTTCCCCTTGCTTTTAGGACACAGATCAAAATCCTAAATAAGGTACATAAGAATCTATCTATATCAGAGTTCTCAATCTCAACTCTACTGACATTTGGGGCCAGATAACTTTTACTGTGGAGGCTGTACTGCACACTGCAGAAGCTCAGCAGCATCCCTGGTCTCTACCCACAACAGCCAGCAGCACATCCTCCACCCCAGCCCCCAACCTCCTGCATTGTGAAATGTCTCCTTACATTGCCAAATGTCCCCTTGGGGACAACATCACTCCTTTGATGATTAGTATGGGCCTGTATAACCTAGTTCCAGACTAACACTCTGGTTATTCTCCTCTGTTCTAATTTACTGTTACAGCGGTAAAATGGGAATTACCACAGTTAAGAGTACAGGAGCCTAAGTGCAAATCTTAGCTCTACCCCTTCCTAAGTAGGGGAATCATTGGCAAGTTACTTCATTTCTCCATGCCTTGGGTTTATCATCCATAAGATGAAAATAACAAAAGACTACCTTGGAGGGTTGTTCTGAGGATTAAATTCATCCAAAGTACTTAGAACACAGTAAGAGCTCAATAAATGTTAGCTGCTGTTATTGTTATTCCTTAAATTCACCATACTCCTTCAACCTCAAGAGTTTGTCAAATGTTCTTCTATCTGACTGGAAAGCTGTTCCCCACATCTGATAACTCCCTTTCCCTTAAACAATTCCACTCATACTTCAGAACTCAGCTGAAAGGGCATTTCCTCAAG
Source organism: Otolemur garnettii (assembly GCF_000181295.1). Taxonomy (NCBI): domain Eukaryota; kingdom Metazoa; phylum Chordata; class Mammalia; order Primates; family Galagidae; genus Otolemur; species Otolemur garnettii. The sequence continues at coordinate 53,887,311 of NW_003852397.1, forward strand.
GAAACCTTCCCAAAGCCCCCAAACATTAAGTCCCCATGTTACACACTCTTGAAAAAAAAAAAAAATTTACTATTCACTCAAAGTAGTTAACACAGCTATACATATATTATTGTATTTCTTCAATTCTGAAATTACCAGTGATTACAACATACACAGGCCAATTATAGTTTTCAAGGCAAATAGTAATTACCATATCAAATATATCTGAAAATTGAGGAACTAGTCCACTGTGTAATTATTTGTTTAGTGTCTATTTCCCCTTCTACAATATAAGCTCCATAAAGGCAATGACCATGTTAATCTTGTCTACTTCAGAGTATGCATCAACACGACTAAGTATAAACAAAATTCTTATATATATACATATATAGGAATATTATTATATGCAAAAGAATACATTCAAAAGAATTAAGTTATTTAAAAGAGAAAAAGGAATGAAGTTCTGGTACCTGCTATAATATGGATGAATCTTTAAAATATCATATGAAACAAGCACACACAAAAGAGTAAAGATTGCCTAATTCCATTTACATGGAATATCTACTTAGGCAAATTCAGGGACATAAAGTAGTTAGAGGTCACCAGAGGCTGAGAGGGCAGATAATGGGGAATTACTGCTTAAAAGTTATAGAGTTTCTGTCTGGAGTAATGAAAGATTTTGAAAATTGACAGTGGTGATGGTTGTGTAACATTGTAAATATAATTAATGCCACTGAATTGCGCATTTAAAAAGAAATACAAACGTTCCAACAGCCACAAATGTTTAATAACCATGGAGCATCCTTTCTTCTTTACTATTACAAATAGGTTTGGAAGGACCATGAATTTTGGTATAACTACCAAATACTGTTCACATATAAATTCTGCTCAACATAAAAAAAAAGAAAAATCTATGGATATTTTCTTTACTAGACTCCAATTCTTATACAAGATAATCACTTTCTAAGTCAATGTTCATTCTGTAAATTTAAGAGAAATGTGCATATGAACATCAATTTTGGGGGGGAGATGGGGGTCTTGGACCTTGAAAGAAATCACAGAATTTTAGAACCAAAGGAATCTCAGATCATCAGGTCCAAAAAATAAGCAGCATTCTGATGACTTCCATTTGAAGAAATGTGATAAAACATGTTTTCTTCATAATTTCAATTCCAAATCATAGAAAGCAGTAATAACCTAGGCTTCAGTGAAACCTTAAAAAGACTACTGCCAACCATGAAGGTTCAATTTTTTCTAAAAAAAAAACACTCACTGTAGCACTCACCCAAATGACTATGGCAAGACAGCACATAACTGGCTTTCATTATATTTTCTTTTTCCTTTTGAGAGGCTAGCTAAGGCCTCCAATTTGATATGCCGGATACCTGCTCTCAAATAATTTTCGTTAAAGAGTCAGCTCTGTTTGGGTCAGTCACAATAACTCACACCTGTAATCCTAGCACTCTGGGAGTGCTGAGGAGGGTGTATTGTTTGAGCTCAGTAGTTCAAGACCAGTCTGAGTAAGAGCAAGACCCCATCATTGCTAAAAAATAGAAAAACTAGCCAGGCATTGTGGCAGGCACTTGTAATCCCAGCTAGCTGGGAGGCTGAGGCAAGAGGATTGCTTGAGCCCAGGAGTTTGAGCTGTAAGCTGTGACAACATGGGACACTAGCCTAGGAAACAGAGTGAGACTCTGTCTTTAAAAAAAAAAAAAAAAGTTAACTCTCCAATTGCATTTCCCATAAACCTGTGAAACAAACAATCAAAGTCAAATATCCATGAAAGGTATGCATTCCAATTGATCTTCTGACAGGCTATGGGACTAGTGACCCCTTCCAACAAATGCTCCTTTTTGAGCTCTTTAAGAGCTGTAAACAGCCCAAGATCCCAAAGCAAAATATCAACATGTCTATTACAGACATGACAAGACTTCTAAATCCACCCACATTCCTGCCTTCACAAAACAGTCTTCAAACATTTTAACATCTTTTAAAAATGCACTCAGGTTTTGCAAGATGAAAAAGCATTCTGGAGATGGGTGGTGGTGGTAGTTGCACAACAGTGTAAAAGTACTTCGTGTCACAGAACAGTACACATAATAGTTAACATGGTAAATTTTATATTATGTGTATTTTACTATCATTTTTTAAGTGCACTCAGCTTCACATTTTAGCATGCACAGATTATTCAATTTGTGGAATTTATTTATGCCCTTTGTTTCTTTTCTTATTTACTTTAGTTCTTTGCTTTCTGGCCAACTGAGAAGCATGGAAACCAGAACAGACATTGAGCAAGGAGAAAAAAGAGGTTTATTGTCTTTATAACTTTCCCTGTCCACATCCAAAAAAAAATTTTTTTTAAATAAGGAAAGATAAACTCCTAAAATTTCACTTACAAATATATTAAGCTGGCTCAGCGCCTGTGGCTGGGGCGGCTGAGGCGCCAGCCACAGACACCTAAGGTGGCGGGTTCGAGTCCCCAGCCCGGGCCCGCCAAACAACGATGATTGCTGCAACCAAAAAATGGCCAGGCGTTGTGGTGGGCGCCTGTGGTCCCAGCTACTTAGGGGGCTGAGGCAGGAGACTCGCTTGAGCCCAGGAATTGGAGGTTGCTGTGAGCATGATGCCATGGCACTCTACCCAGGGGGATAGCTTGAGGCTCCG
>NW_003852397.1:53889981-53891531 GCF_000181295.1 Otolemur garnettii
AAAAAAAAAAACAAATATATTAAGCTATTTGTCATTTTTGTTGGTGTAGGCATTTTGTTAGCTTTTGTTTCTAACCTTAAGTCACTGTTTTTGGTGAAAGGGATGATCCCACTGGCCTGAGAGGTGGCTCACACCTGTATGTAATCCTAGCACTCTGAGAGGCCGAGGCAGGAGGATCACTTGAGCTCAGGAAGTAGAAAGCAGGCTGAACAGGAAGAGTGAGACCCTGTCTCTACTAAAAATAGAAAAACTAGCTGAGCCTTGTGGCAAGCAACTGTAGTCCCATCTACTCAGGAGGCTGAAGCAGGATTGCTTAAACCCAGGAGTCTGAGGTCGCTGTAAGCTCAGCTCATGAGGTTGAGACCAGGGCACTCTAGTCTAGGCAACAGTGAGATACTTTCTCAAACAAACAATTAAAAAAAAGAAAGACAGACATTATCCCACTGGAGAAAATAAGTTAGGGATTTTATGTGAATGCCAACCATCCAATGTATGAATGGCTATGAAAACTTTAAAGGAAAGAGAAAGAATCAAAAGAATACATAAAACAACCATTAACACTGCTAAACATATTTCCACTGAAGTGTTAAAACTACTGTATCACAAATTATGTATTCATACAAATAAAGTCTTAAATCTTAAGAAAACTGGCCCTTCCATGTTTTAGCTTAAATTTGAGCCCTGACTCTGTTAAAGTTGGAATATGCTATTCAGACCTCTGAAGACAAAAATAAAAACTAGAAATAATGGCTTTTTATATCCTTTTACTATAATAAAACTTTAAGTTTTTTTTTTTTTTTAGTTTTGTTTTATTTTTGAGACAGAGTCTCACTCAGTGAGGCTAGAGTGCAGGGATGTGATTATAGCTCACAGCAATCTCAAACTCCTGGGCTCAAGCAATTCTCCTGCCTCAGCTTCCCCATTAGCCAGAACTACAGTAGTCTACCTCAAGACGTGGCATGTTTTTCTATTTTCAGTAGACAGGATCTTGCTCTTGCTCAGGCTGGTCATGAATTCCTGAGCTCAAGAGATTCTCCTGCCTCAGGCTCCCAGAATACTAGGATTATAGGCTTGAGCCACTTCATCTGGCCTACAAAAACTTTTCTTATAAGTTCTAATAGAATAACTGGATTAAACTCAGGTATCTCATAGCAAAATAATAAAATATAGAGAGAAAAATACCTGTAAGTATTTAAAAACTGACCATTCAGGATAGGATCATCTGTGTATTTTGGTTCATGATTTCCAAATCAGACTGGCCATCAGAATCTCATAGGAAGGAGTGTAAAAGAGTATGAGTGTGTATGTATTCAGTGTGTACGTAAATGCAGATTCTGAGCTCAACTCCCATGGATTCAGATTTGGGGTATGACTTGGGAATCTGCCTATGGATAAAGCTCCCTAGGAGATTATGATGATTGGTCACGTTTTAGAACATCTACATTAATAAACTTCTTTTACAAAAAGAGACCATTGGCTCGGCGCCTATAGCTCAACCTGCTAAGTCGCCAGCCACGAACACCTAAGGTGGCGGGTTCGAATCCCCAGCC
>NW_003852397.1:53892491-53897873 GCF_000181295.1 Otolemur garnettii
GAGACTCGCTTGAGCCCAGGAGTTGGAGGTTGCTGTGAGCTGTAAAGCCACGGCACTCTACCCAGGGGGACAGCTTGAGGCTCTGTCTCAAAAAAACAAACAAACAAAAAAAAACTCATCTTTCCTGGAAGCAGTAAACCAGTAAAATAATAGCTAAATTTGAGCCCTAGTTCTGGTAACTTTTACACAGTTATCTCTCAGCTTCATCTGTTTCCTCAGTTGTACATAAGGCTAATAACAATATCTATCCTACCTAGCTTAAGATTTTTCTTAAACTAAAGATGTCAAATCACCTTCAAAGTCATGAAAAGTTACTGAAAAACAAGTTATTAAGAAGATAATTTAAAAATATTGATTCAGAAAACAATGTAAGTGGTTAAATTCACAGACCCTAGATCAGCAGTTCTCAATCTGTGGATCACAACGCCTTTGTAACAATGACAGTACATCAAGGCATTAGGAAGGTTGAGAACCACTGCTCTAGATCCAGACTTCACATGCTTAAATCTAGGCTCTACTATTTCCTAGCTAGGTAACCCTGGGGAAGGTTAACTCTTTGTGCAATGATTTTCTCATTTGTAAAATGGAGATGATAATAAAACCAATCTCAGAATTTTATGAACATTTAATTATTGCATCTAAAAGATGCTTAGAACAGTGTTTGCCATACAGTAAGCAATTGACAAGCATTAGGTGTCAGAATCCTACCAAACTTTTTAAAGGAAGCATCACATGAAGAAAAATTTTTAAAAGCAAGGCACAATTAAGTAGCTAACCACTGTAATCCCAGCTACTGGGAAGGCTGATGCAGCAAGACTGTCTGAGCCCTGGAGTTTTGGGCTATAGCAAGCTATGTCCATCAAGTGTCAACACTAAGTTCAGCATAACGACAGTGACCTTCCAAGAGCAGGGAACCACCAAATTGCTTAAGTAGGAGTGAACTGTCCCAGTTTAGAAATGGAGCAGGTCAAAACTCCCATGCTGACCAGCAGTAGAATCATGTCTGTGAATAGCTACTGCAGTCCAGCCTGAACAACACAGAGATAGCCCATCTCTCTCTCTTTTTTTTTTTAGATATTAGTATCTCTATTTTATTAATTAAAAAACTAATTTCAGATGAGTTAAGTGATTTCTCAGGGTCACATAGCTAATGGCAAAGGCAGGTCTAGAACACACGTCTAATTCCCAAGCTGTGTGTGTGGTAGGTTTCTCTGTTTGTTTGTTTCATTTTGTTTGTGTGTGTGTGACAACTCTGCCCATAGCCTAGGCTACAGTGCCATGGCCAAAGCCCAACTTACAGCAACCTCATACTCCTGGGCTGAAGCGATTTTCCTACCTCAGCCTCTAAGTAACTGGGACTATAGGCACTCACCATGACACCCAGGTAGTTTTTCTATGTTTACTAGAGACAGGGTTTCAAGAGCCCATCTCTTTTTTAAAAAGTACTTAGTAACAGTACCAAAGGAACCTACAAGAGGCCACCATAGTGGCTCAAGTATAATCCTAGCACTTTGGGAAGCCAAGGTGGGAGGACTGTTTGAGGCCAGGAGTTCAAGACCATCCTGACCAAGAACAAGATCCAGTCTCTACAAAAAATAGAAAAATTAGCCAGGTATAGTGGCTCACAGGTGTAGGCCCAGCTACTTGGGAGGCTGAGGTAGGTGGATCACTTGAGCCCAGGAGTTTGAGGTTGCAGAGAGCTATGATCACACCCTTGCACTCTAGCCTGGGTAACACAGCAAGACCTTGTCTCAAAAAAACAAAAACAACAATAACAAAGGACCCTAAAAGGTACTGACACTTCCTACCCTTATAGAAATCTGTGTAAAATCCTCCAATTTGGAAGTAAACTTTTTCAGCCGTTTTAATTTTCAACTAAAACTATGTGGCTTCCAAAATGCCTCATTTAGGCAAAGACTTAAGATCAATGAAAAGTAGTATCTATTTTTTTCATTTTTAAGTATCTTTTATATCTTTTTATCTAAAAACATCCTATTGATTTTTAAAGTAATTTTTTAAAGCAATATCACAATTTTGTTGTAAGATGTTATTTTTTTTTTTTTTTGGAGGGAGGGGAAGACAGAGTCTCACTCTATTGCCCTCGCGTAGAGCCATGGCATCATAGCTCACAGCAACCTCAAACTTTTGGGCTCAAGAGGTCCTCTTGTCTCAGCCTCCCAAATAGCTGGGACTACGGAACTATTAGGCATGGGGTACTATGACTGGCTAGTTTTTCTATTTTTAGTAGATACGGGGTCTTGCTCTTGCTCAGGCCGGTCTCAAACTCCTGAGCCCAAGCAATCCATCCACTTTGGCCTCCCAGAGTGCTCAGGATGTTGTAAGTTTTTTTTCTTTGTTTGTTTTGTTTTTGAGACAGAGTCTCACTATGTCACCCTCCAGAGATTGCCATGGTGTCACACCTCACAGCAACCTCAATCTCCTAGGTTCAAGCGATTCTTCTGCCTCAGCCTCCCAAGTAGCTGGGACTACAAGTGCCTGCCACAATGCCCGCCATTTTTGTTGCAGTTGTCACTACTGTTCAGCAGGCTGGGGCCAGGCTTGAACCTGCCACCCTCATTGTATGTGGCCAGTGCCGTAACCACTGTGCTACAGGTGCCAAGACGGATGTTCTAAGTTTTTAGGTAACAATTTTTCTTTGCTTTAAATACTCTTCTATGGATTTTTACTTTTAATCTAAAAGTTCGGCTCGGCGCCTGTGGCTCAAGCGGCTAAGGCGCCAGCCACAGACACCTAAGGTGGCGGGTTTGAATCCCCAGCCCGGACCCGCCAAACAACAATGATGGCTGCAACCAAAAAATGGCCGCGCGTTGTGGTGGGCACCTGTAGTCCCAGCTACATGGGAGGCTGAGACAGGAGACTCGCTTGAGCCCAGGAGTTGGAGGTTGCTGTGAGTGTGATGCCATGGCACTCTACCCAGGGGGATAGCTTGAGGCTCCGTCTCAAAAAAAAAAATCTAAAAGTTCACCAATAGCTTTGAAAAGCTATCAAAAAAAGATGTGTAAATATGTCAAAAGGAAATAATACCAGTGCTAAATGACTTCTTTACTAAGAATAGAAAAGGAAAGTGTAAGGGAATATAATTCAATGATGCTCTAAGCAATTCTTATACCAAAATATAATTTAATGATGCTCTAAGATCAGTTTATAGTCAGTCCACAGCTACAGACAGAGTCTGAAACAAAGCTGGCATTTCCACTAAGAAATTCTAGCTAAGAGTTATCTTAAATTTCCAATATACAAGAAATATTGCCAATGATTCAATAGGTCACACCACTTTCCTTTTTTTTTCCCTGAGTTGTCAATAAACTGAAACAAAAATGTCCTGGAAGCTCTGTTACTAGCTAAAGAATTAAACCTAAAAATTTCACTATAGTGTTTTAGAAAACAATTAAACCACTGAACCTCAATGGACACCAAACAAGAATTGTTTCTGTCAACACTAATACAGCACCTCCTGGAACATGTTAACATATTGCCCAACAAGCATTTCTGTAAGATAGTTATTATACCTCAACATTCTAATTACCCTAAGTTTAAATTCTAAAGATTATTAATAATTATAAATCCCAATACCTGGAACTAACTCACAAAAATACAATGAAAAATTAATGTTAGATGAGTTGGATATTGTGAAATTGATTATATGAATTGGAATATCTTATCATATCCAATTAAATTATAGTCTAGACTGGGAGGAGGAGAAGTGCTTGGGGCAAAAGTGCCTGCCCAAGGATTACTTCCCAAGCCAGGTGCTGAAATGACCTGCTGTTAACTTTAAGACCAGATTTACCACCTCAGCCAGGAAGGACGCGCTGAGGTTGGCAACCCATCAAGGACAGTAACTACCATGGCTTCCAGTGCTTGGGCCAAACCTCAGATGCATGGTCTCTTGGCCAGGCACCTGCGGATTCATATTGTTGGAGCATTTGTTGTATCCCTGGGGGTTGCAGTTTTCTATAAGTTTGCTGTGGCTGAACCAAGAAAGAACGCATATGCAGATTTCTACAGAAATTATGATTCTATGAAAGATTCTGAGGAGATGAGGAAGGCTGGTGTCTTTCAGAGCGTAAAATAATTTTGAAATATAAAGAATTTCTTTGGGCTGATTTACATGGAGGTTTGTCACTGACCTGTGTTCCTGAGCTATGAATATGAGTGATAAATAAACTATTAATAAATAAATAAGTAAATAAAGACCAGATTTACCTAGTAGTTGCAGAAATGAACTGTAGTAACTCGAAGACTAGTTTTACCTACTGCTGTCACTCACCAATCAGATCATGTCATGCCATGCCCTGAAAATTTCATGAGTGCCATGGAGCTCCCTTCAAAACAATGTGTAACATTTTTTTCTAATAAAACCCCCAAATTTTTCTTTGGACATATCAAAGACCACTCTAGACTGTGTGCATGCAATTACAATTCTCTTGTCCCAAATAAAATGTTTGAGTTAGGGTTTCGTCTCTGTATTTTATTTCACTTGACAATATTCAAGTGCTTTTTATAGTAACACAGTATTTTAGAGGCCAGACATAACATCTTGCTCATAGTAAACATTCTGAAACTAGTACAATGCATTAATACCTATATCTCTGTCATATTAGCATTTTCATAAGGCTCTTATCCATGCAATTCAGCGTTGAGAGGAAGTTTATCAGACATACCTCTCTGGCAATGTTACTCAAAGCTTCATCTTCTGCAGAAAATCGGTCTTTCACAGGTGTTCTTTTTCTTCCAGAACCAGGAGTCCCCATCTTGTGTTCTTAATAGTCTTTTAACTCTGAAAGTGATTTCACTGTATTTTGGCCTAAAATAAACAAAAACAGAATGATTTAGGATGTTTCCCCTTGTGTGGTTTTAATGCTCATTTATATATATATTCACAGCAGAACCTCCACAGTTGACCACCTCCCTACATTGACTGTCTTAAGTTGACCTAATTTTCATAGACCACATGTACGTACCAGTACAGGAGGCCTAGTTCCTTATGTTGACCACCTCCATATATTGACCAGTTTGTTATAGCTCCTTGGGTGGGCAACTTCCAGAGATTCTACTATATATTTCTCCTTAGAGAAACGAGTCACCAAATGCTTTTGCCCATTACCAAATTAGTCGTATATACTTTGGAATAGTTAAATTTATACTAATTACTAAACCTAAATCTTTTTACTATGCTACCCAGAGCAACCTGTGAGAGTGGGTTATATTAGCCTCAGAAAAGTGCAGTCAGCAGTAATCCTATGTAATAGTTTAAAATTACTACAGCTATTTCTAAAATCTATTTTCATCCCAAAGTGAAAGACATTTCAGAAAAGTTATTCAGCCTAAAGTTTTGAAAGAACCTGTTCAAGAGGTTTT
>NW_003852397.1:53898388-53905584 GCF_000181295.1 Otolemur garnettii
AAAGTTACAAAAGTAACTTTACTTTTTAGGACATTTTAAGAAACATTACCGACTAAACCACGAAATAAGAACAAACAAAGGTTTATATTATTCTGCCACTAACAATAACCAACACTATCCACGTAACAAACTGCCAGGTACTAAAGGAGGTGCTGAAGATATATTGATGAACAAAACTGATGCAGCTGGATGATTAAGAATATACCTATAGGGGACTCACTCTTGATCTATTCTGGTATGGGAGACTGCCCGATAAATACAAAATAAACATATTTTTTTGAAAAAAAAGAATGTATCAGTGGCTCCCATAGCTCAGTGGGTAGGGCACCAGCCACATACATAGAGGCTGGCAGGTTTGAACCCGGCCTGGGCCAGCTAAAAATAACAACTACTACAACAACAACAACAACAAAAAATAGCCAGGCATTGTGGAGGGCACCTGTAGTCCCAGTTACTCGGGAGGCTGATGCAAGAGAATCACTTAAGCCCAAGAGTTTGAGGTTGCTATGAGCTATGACATCACAGCACTCTACTGAGGGCAACATAGTGAGACTGTCACAAAAAAAAAAAAAAAAAGAATATATCTATGGATCTATTATTAAGTAGACCTATTTTTACAAGAGAGAAGCAGCCAGGCAGGGTGGCTTATACCTGTAGTCCTATCACTTCAGAAAGCTACTGCAGGAGAATCACTTGAGCCTGGGAGTTTGAGACTACAGTGAGCTACAATGACACCATTGTGCTCTATCTAGCCCAGGCAACAGGGCAAGACACTGTCTCAATCAAAAAGAGAGATTAATCTGTATTAAAATTTGTTGTTGTTGTTAGAGACAGAGTCTCTCTGTCACCCTCAGTAGAGTTCTGTGGCATCATAGCTCACAGCAACCTCAAACTCTTGGGCTTAAGTGATTCTCTTGCCTCAGCCTCCCAAGTAGCTGGGATTACAGGCATCCACCACAACGTCTGGCTATTATATTTTGTTGCAGTTTGGATAGGCTGGGTTTGAACCCGCCACCCTCAATATATGGGCAGGCACCCTACTCACTGAGCCGCAGGCACTGTATTAAAATTTTTTAAAGAAAGAGAGGGTGGTGCCTGTGCCTCAGTGGATAGGGCACTGGCCCCATATACCAAGGGTGATGGGTTCAAATCCAGCCCCAGCCAGCTAAAACAGCACTGACAACTGCAACAAAAAATAGTCAGTACTGCAGTAGTTGGCACCTGTAGTCCCAGCTACTCGGGAAGCTGAGGCAAGAGAATGGCTCAAGCCAAGAGGTGGAGGTTGCTGTGAGCTGTGATGCCACTATGCTCTACCGATGGCAACAAAGCAATACTCTGTCTCAAAAAAAAGAAGAAAAGAAAGAAACAGAGATAGAAGAGAGTGAAAAGAAGAAAGGAAGGAGAGGAAGAGAGGGAGAGGAAAGGAGGAAAAAGAGAGTGGAGGAGGAGAAAGGAAGGGAAAAACTCATCTGCCAGGATTAAATAATAAGGAAGATTAAAACCACCTAACCCAGTAGTTCTCAACCTTCCTAATGCCGTTGGCCCTTTAATACAGTTCCTCATGTTGTGGTGACCTCAACCATGAAATTATGTTCATTGCTACTTCCTAACTGTAATTTTGTTACTGTAATGAATTGTAATGTAAACATCTGATATGCAGAATGTTTTTAGGCGACCCCTGTGAAAGGGTCATTCGACCCCCAAAGGGGTTGCGACCCACCAGTTGAGAACCACTGATCTAACTTTTCATACATATGGAATTTGAGATTAAAGATTCCCATGAGTAAATGCATGTGAAATTGCATGACCTCCCTATCTTCTATACACACTGCCGAGAAGTATAGCTCATTTAGCTAAATAGCAGTAACTTAAAAAAAAAATTTCCTGGTTTTAACAAAATAAACTGGCAAAATTTCTTTGTAGTGTTAGTCACAAAGGAATTCTCAAGTCTGCACTAACAAATTGGCTATATTAAGACTACAAGTGACTTTAAAATACTGGAATTTACTTGACTCAGAAGAAATAAAGCAGAATCACTTTCACCAAAAAAAGTTTTCTCCAATGAAAATTAGGCCATTCTCAGCTTACTTAACATCATTTCTCATTTTCTAGAGCTAGCCTGTTATATCTGTCAACCAGAATAAAGATAGATGATGGTTTAGTATTTGACCATAGAAAATATGTCTGGATCATTAAGAAAATAATTCATTTAAATGGAAACAAACATCTGAAAGTAGCAGCTAATAAATCCCAGCCACAAATCAGGACAATTCCTGAGAAGTATAGAAGAGTTTTCTCAGAAGTCTCTAATCATCTTCAGCTTAAGCATAATTTAAAAAAGCATTCACTTACTTAATAGTAATGGTATATATACAAATATTAGCCATCTACTGAGAAAAAAAACCATGCAATATAAAGTTCCATTTCAGACTAGAGTGACAATTTAACTACTACATTGAGGTATCATCCAATATTTGTCCTTCAGCCAGTTTTCCAAGAACATAATGAAAGATATTTCACAGAAGCAGGAGACAAAAACATAGGCATTTTCTAATTCCAGATACATAAAAATAATTATAGAAAAATTGATTTGGCTGGAATTGTATCAATAATTTAACATTTTTGTTAAGAGGACAGGATTCTGAATACATGTTTTCTTCCTCTCAAAAGCATTGAGGAAGAAGAATTATCTTTAACAATAAAATACAAAAACATGGCTCAGCGCCTATAGCTCAACCAGCTAAGGCGCCAGCCACGTACACCTAAGGTGGCGGGTTCGAATCCCCAGCCCGGACCCGCCAAACAACAATGACGGCTGCAACCAAAAAATAGCCGGGCGTTGTGGCGGGCGCCTGTGGTCCCAGCTACTTGGGAGGCGGAGGCAGGAGACTCGCTTGAGCCCAGGAGTTGGAGGTTGCTGTGAACTGTAATGCCACGGCACTCTACCCAGGGTGACAGCTTGAGGCTCTGTCTCAAAAAAAAAAAAAAAAATACAAAAACATTAGGATCCAAAGTTCAAAGAATAAACTGGTTCCTAAACAGATCACGCCCAAATTAGGCATGATATGCTACACAACTGAGATACACTAATGGAAACCACTGCCTATGGCACTCTTCTGAATGTACTTCTTTCCCATCTTTCCCCTCTTTCCCCATATTCCATTTTCCTTCTTTTTCAACTAACACTGTCTACATCTCAGACAACCAGGCTACTCTTGGCCCACAGATTTCTGTTAAAAATTTTCTTTCCTTAGGCGCTTTAAAACTGCCCCAAAAGAGGACCGGGCATTATGGCTCACACCTGTAATCCTAGCACTCTGGGAGGCAGTGGTGGGTGGATTGCTTGAGCTCAGTAGTTTGAGATCAACCTGAGCAAGAATGAAACCCTTTCTCTAAAAATAGCTGAGCACTGTGGCAGGCACCTATAGTCTCAGCTACTTGGGAGGCGAAGGCAAGAGGACCACTTGAGCCCAAGAGTTTGAGGTTGCTGTGAGCTATGATGCCACAGCACTTTACCAAAGGGTGACAAAGCAAGACTCTGTCTCTAATTAAAAAAAAAAAAAAAAAAAACTGCCTCAAAAATTTATTTCAAAAAGCTTATTTCAACAAGCTCCAGAGTAGGCAAGTCCTGAAAGGACGATAACAGGAAAGGGACAGAGGCATAGGCTAAACAGGAAATGGGAACAACTTCTTGTCCATCTTCCTTGTCCTTCCTGCCTCTACAGAGTGCACCTGCAGGTTTACACAACTGACCAGGTCCTGTCACCTTTCATAGCTGCACACAAGGCAGATCAACCATTACCTATTTCAAAGAACAATTTAGTACTTCTGAAAGTATGACATTATTTATACTCTATAGGTAGGTATCCTTAACAGTATTAGAAAATTTAAAGGTTTTCAGTTGTTATGCAATCTATCTTCTATGAAGTCCACACCATTCTACACAAGTGATGGGGGAAATTTAAAAAAAAATAAGATTCTTAGCATAGTCAATGGAAAACTACTTCTCAACAAAATGATAAAAATAATAAAGATACACACTCAAAGGCAACATTAAATAGATTCTTTCCCTTCTGATCCTAAAGGACTTTCTGGACATTTCTATCCCAGTAAGGTCTCATCAAGAACATTTTTTTTCAGGAGCCATGTTAACCTCTTCCAACTTTTCCTTACTGGTATCAAACAACTTAAAGAACTAAATCTTTACATCAATTGATAATAACAAATGCCTGCATTTTTGTCAAGCCCTTTACCCAGACAGTATCAGGCTGATTTTCTCCAGATGGTTTTGTCATTGTTTGTCTACTTAAGGGAAAGAAGGGAAGTACCTTCAGGATGTTGTGGAATATGAGCCTTCCAAAACAAATAGATCCCTAAAGCTTTCTCTTCTCCAACGAGTTTTTCATATAGTAATACATGTCTGAAACAATAGGTATTTGGCCACATTAACAGTGGTACTTCAATCATGGCATTGTTTACTTTTGTAAGAACAGAATGTACATATAGTATGAGTATGTCACATTCTCATGTCACAAATAGCTCTGAGCCTCACTGGATCCTAACAGATACAATTCCTTTACATTTAAGTATTGCATCATGGGGACCTCTAATTATTGTCATATTGTCACCGTATGTATTCACGTCATAGCTGCTATTACAGTTAATGTTAGTGTACACAATTAAACATCAGGTAGTTATTCATAAACAAACCCAGGATCTGGAATGGCACCTGGACTAGAGACTTAAAGTGACTATAGTTGTTGCCACTAGACAAAATTTAAAGTGGGAGCATCGGAGTTCAACTGATTATACCACCACTTGGTGTACTGCCCTTCCCATTTCCTAAGCTCCATTTTATCATCTATTCTACCTATCTAATATCGTTAATATGAGGCTCAAATGAGTTAAGAAAAATAAGATAGGCTCAGTGCCTGTGGCTCAAGCAGCTAAGGCACCAGCCACATACACCTGAGCTGGCAGGTTCGAATCCAGCCTGGACCTGCCAAACAACAATGATGGCTGCAACCAAAAGATAACCGGGCGTAGTGGCAGCTGCCTGCCAGGAGTTGGAGGTTGCTGTGAACTGTGACGCCACAGCACACTACCACTACCCAGGGCGATAGCTTGAGGCTGTCTCAAAAAAAAAAAAAAAAAAGAAAGAAAGAAAAATAAGAGAAATACAAGCACTTAATAAAGTATAAAACTCTCCATAAATATTTAAAATATCTTGACTTAATGGCTGCTTTTTCATATTTAGCTTGTAAAATTGACAAAAGAGCAATCCTGGCCTTTCTTTAAAATTTCGCACTTTTAACTAAATAAAACATCCTCAAGTTATTTCCTCCAGCACACATTGTATGGTATCATTAGTCAAGAATTTTTGCTAAATCATGAACAGTCTGAAAAAATAAAAATGGCTTTAGCTATAATCACTTTACTGTGTAGCACATTTATATAATAAAAACAGAGGTTTTATCATTTTGGTTTTTTCAAGAAATAGAGTCTGACTCCGTAAACCAAGATCATCGCAACCTCAAACTCTTGGGCTCAAGTGATTCTCCCACTTCAGCCTCGCAAGTAGCTGGGATTACAGGCAGGAGCCACGACACCCAGCTCTAAAAAAAAAAGGAGACATTTTTAAGGTACTTCATGGTTTTCAAAGTCTATTTCTGAAAATCCAGATGAATACATAAGTTTTGGGAATGCAGCCTTACAACTATTGTCAGTCCTTATAATAGAGCACAAGTGACTTAAAAGGAAATAGAAGATAGATCATTAAATTGTGTACTTAAAATCTGTACATATCATTCTATGTATATTTTACCTCAAAAGAAAAAAGTCCTATACACAAATATTAAACAATCATGTCAATGGTGTACATGCAAAAATATCTGGGGTTGAAGTATATTGATATCTGCTACTTATTATGAAATACAACACCAAAAACAAAAACAGTAAAAGATAAAATGATGGAATCCAACCCAGGTGGAGTGGATTATGCCTGTAAGCCTAGGACTTTGGGAGTCCAAGGCAGGAGGACCCCTTAACCAGGCATCCTCAAACTACAGCCCATGGGCCACATGCAGCCCGCCTAGGACATTTATCCGGTCCGCCAGGTGTTTTTGCCGCTGCTGCCTGTCCTGCTTAGCAGCTGACTTGTCCTGGGGCCTGCAGTCCAGCCCTCCAACGGTCTGAGGGACAGTGAACTGGCCCCCTGTTTAAAAACTTTGAGGACCCCTGCCTTAAGCCCAGGAATCTGACATTACAGTAGGCTATTAACAATGCTAGTGCACTTTACCCAAGAAAAAGTATGAGACCCCATCTCAAAAACAAAAAAAGGACATCATCCAGATGTCCAGATGTTAAATACAAGGATATTCATGATATAACTCTTTCGACTTTTCTGTATGTTTGAAAATATTTACAATAAAATATTGGGGGAAAAGTAACAGGTTGAGAAGGATAGATGAATAAGATGAACATAAGGCACAGGTATTAGGAATTGCGATAAAAATCTTGGTCATGGGCGGCCCCTGTGGCTCAAGGAGTAGGGCGCCAGCCCCATATACCAGGGGTGGCGGGTTCAAGCCTGGGCCCCGTCAAAACTGCAAAAAAATAAAAATAAATAAAAAAATCTTGGTCATAGCCAAACACAGTGGCTCATGCCTGCAATCCAAGCACCTTGGGAGGTAAAGCCAGGAGGATCACTTGAGGGCCAGAATTTGAGACAGGACTAGGCACTACAGCAAGACCCTGAGACCCCATTTCTACCAAAAATTTTTTTAATTAAACAAAAATCTTGATTTGAAGAAGAAAAGGAAGGCAGAGATAATCAAAGCCCTGAAGAATACCAATAGTTAACATATACATTAGAAATAAAGATTATGGCTCAGCACCTGTAGCTCAGTTGTTAGGGCACTGGCCACATACGCAGGGGCTGGCGGGTTTGAACCCAGCCCAGGCCTGCCAAACAACAATGACAACTACAATAACAACAACAAAAATAGCCAGGTATTGTGATGGGCACCTGTAGTCCCAGATACTCGGAAGGCTGAGGCAAGAGAACTGCTTAAGACTAAAAGTTTGAAGTTGCTATGACGGCAACCTCACCACTCTACCGAAGGTGGGGTGAAACTCTGTCTCAAAAAAAAAGAAAAAGAAATACAGATTATGAATAGTTTGTCACAAAATTAGTT
>NW_003852397.1:53906463-53914195 GCF_000181295.1 Otolemur garnettii
AAAAAAAAAAAAAAAAAAAAAGAAAGAAAAGAAAAGAAATAAAAATTAAGGGCAAGGAAGAGAAGGGCCCCAATTCCTGAACCTAAGTGCAAAGAAAGAGGGAAATGGTGAGGGAGAAGGCCAGGGGAAGATAGAGGGACAGAAGGAAGGAGGAAGGGATTATGATTAGGTTAAAGACATCAACCCTGACCAGGCTGGTCTGGGCAACACAGTGAGAACCTGTCTCCACAAAAAATAAAAAGATATAAATCTTACAAATATCTAAATAAAACTATTACATTAAAATGAGTAAATCATTAACAGAAACTATACAAAAACAAAAGGTACATCCAGAAATTGAAGCAAAGTATATGAAAAAAATACATGAGGCAAAACTGGGATCTGACAGAACAAGGAAAGGCAGATAGATGCCAAATACAAACTAAATCTCAGAAGAGTGATCAAACCTAACTCATATTTTACAAAGCATAATGTTTATTAAAAGAGAACCTATATAATCACTCATTCTACTTCTATATTCAGCTATCCTAAGAATTACCAAAACTATTTTTTATGTCTCATAATTCTGAACCACACTATTCTCATATCTTCAGTAAAAATTGATAATTATTCTACTTCCTCTCTTCATAAAACGACAGGCCAGTGGTTACACTTCTTTCTTTGCTAAACACATTATTCTATAAATTAACATTAATGGGTTTATGTTTTTTTTTTTTTTTTTGAGACGGAGCCTCAAGCTATCCCCATGGGTTTATGTTTGACATGATCTTATTAATATTATCTTATCAACTGCACAGAACCAAAACTAGGAACATGGACTCCCATCAATAACTGTGTTCTCAATATGCCCTGAGATGCAAACCATTTTCTAGTACCATTCAAATAGTCTTCGTTTCCCATGCCTTTTAAAGTATTTCAGTGATGTATGAACATACAATCAAAGGATAAAAGGGAAAGAGAAAATTACATATTGCTGAAAAAAGGACAGACTTAAAAGTGTGAAATAAAGTAGAAAACAAAAAGTACCAGAATGACCGATAAGGATATAATTTATTTTTATTTTTTAGAGACAGAGCCTCACTTTATGGCCCTCGATAGAGTGCCGTGGCGTCACAGCTCACAGCAACCTCTAGCTCTTGGGCTTAGGTGATTCTCTTGCCTCAGTCTCCCGAGTAGCTGGGACTACAGGCGCCCGCCACAACACCCGGCTGTTTTTTTTTTTTTTTTTTTTGAAACGGAGCCTCAAGCTATCCCCCTGGGTAGAGTGCCGTGGCGTCACAGCTCACAGCAACCTCTAGCTCTTGGGCTTAGGTGATTCTCTTGCCTCAGTCTCCCGAGTAGCTGGGACTACAGGCGCCCGCCACAACACCCGGCTGTTTTTTTTTTTTTTTTTTTGAAACGGAGCCTCAAGCTATCCCCCTGGGTAGAGTGCCATGGCATCACGCTCACAGCAACCTCCAACTCCTGGGCTCAATCGAGTCTCCTGCCTCAGCCTCCCAAGTAGCTGGGACTACAGGCGCCCGCCACGATGCTCGGTCATTTTTTGGTTGCAGCCATCATTGTTGTTTGGCGGGCCCGGGCTGGGGATTCGAACCCGCCACCTTAGGTGTATGTGGCTGGCGCCTTAGCCGCTTGAGCCACAGGCGCCAAGCCACCCGGCTGTTTTTTAATTGCAGTTTGGCTGGGGCTGGCTTTGAACCTACCACCATTGGTATATGGGGCTGGTGCGCTACTCACTGAGCCACAGGATATATTTTTAATTTTTTGGAGACAAGCTGTCTCCCTGTGTTCCTAGGCTCCAAGGATTCTCCCACCTTACCTCCGCCAGAGCACAAGTAGCTGAGACTACAGGAACACACCATCATGCCTGGCTCCTATGATTTTTTTAAATGCAATTAATATGGAGGAGGTTCTATTATAAAATTAGAAAAGTTTTATGAAATAAAATACTACGTATGCTTTTAACTTTTCCCTTTTCAACAAGTACTGAGAATTTGCAAAGTACTATTTATATACCAGTATAAAAGTAAACAAAGGGGAAAATAAAAGTGGTAAAGAGACCAGAGAGAAGGTACTTATGCTATCTCTACATATACTTCCTTAATATGTTCTGTGAAGCACAGAAGTTTTTGAGAAGCCCAATGTATCTATCTGTTGGGGTCATATCCAAGAAACCACTACCTACTCCAAGGTCATGAAGATTTATTCTTGCATTTTCTTCTAAGAAGTTTTACCTCTTATAGTTAGGTCTATGATCCATTTTGAGTTAATTTTTTTACATGATGTGAAACAGGAATCCAATTTCATTCTTTTGCATCTGGATATATCTATTTGTCCCAGCAGCATTTCTTGAAAAGATCAGTCTTTGACATATCGAATCATCTTGCCACACTTGTCAAATATCAACTGACTATAAGAATTAATTCCTGGATACTAAACTCTATTTCATTGTTCTACATGTCTATGCCAGTACCACACTATCTTGATTAACATGGCTTTATAATCAGTTTTAAAATTGAGAAAAGGTGAGTCCTCTGACTTTGTTCTGCCTCAAGATTGTCTGACTATTCTGGGCCCGATGTATTTCCAGAAAAAATTTAGAATGAGTTTATCACTTTCTCCAAAGAAGAAAAAAGGAAGGAAAGAAGGGAGGGAGGGAGGAAGGAAGGGGAAGGGAGAGGAAGGAGGAAGAGATGAGAGGAGAAGGGAGGGGAGGAGAGGACAGAGGGAAGAAAGAGATGAAAAAGAAAAAAAAAGGCAGCTAGGGTATTGAAAGAGTTACATTGACTCTACAGATCAATTTGGGGAGAACTGCCATCTTACTACTATTGAGACTCCAATCCATGAACATAAGATATATTTCCAGTTACTTATATCTTCTATTTTGTGCCACATGTTTTCTGTTTTCAATGTACAGTCTTGCACTTCTTTTATTCAATGTATTTCTATGTCAAAGGGGCCATTCTGAACAAAGATCAAATGGATATGAAAGTTTCTATAAATTGTAAAGTGCTATAAAAATACATGTTCCCACCACTAATACAAAGATCAGAAATCATACAAGCAAAGAGAAGATAAAGTAAAACTCAAAAGTAAATCCTTTGCCTAAATTTAGTCTTTAGTTGATACGAGGGTCAGGGATCACATATTTCAAACACAAATATAATCGGACATCAGACCTATACTTAGTGAGAGGTATTTTTTAGTATTTCCAAATGACTTGATGTGTAACTATACTAAGAGGCAACGGAACTCATCTTGCTGAACTGCGTAAGTGTGTGCTTCTTTCTGAAGTATATGGAATTTTTACTAAAATAGTTCTTCAACCAAAAGAAAATCAAAACAAATATGTTAGAGGCATATAACTAAACTCTGCTACTAATAATAAAACAGAAGGGACCAGAATTAAGTCACAAAGGAAAAAAAATTTTAAATCAGAATTAGATCTTAGGCTGTCCTTCTGACTAATGATAAACTCCATTGAGAATACCTAGCCTGGCACTGTGGCTCACTCCTGAAATCCTAGCACTTTGGGAGGCCAAAGTGGGGAGATAGCTTGGGGCCAGGAGTCAAGGAAACTCTGACCAAAATAACAAGATCATATCTCCACGAAAAAAAAGGAAAATTAGCCAGGCATGGTGGTATGAGCCTATAGTCCAACTATTTGAGACTGTGGCACTTGAGCCTAGCAGCCCACTTAAGTCCAGGAGTTTGAGGTTGGAATGAGCTATGATCAGACCTCCAGCCTGGGCAACAGAGCAAGGTCCTAACCTCAAAACAAACAAAAAAAATCCACCTTAACTATATTCTAATGTAAACAAAAATAAAACCAAGAACATAATGCAACAAAAGAAAAAATTACATGAATAAACACAATCATTTCAATTTATTTTTAATATACAGTAAAACAATATACAAAACTGAAAATAGGCCAAACTCACAACAATAGCTTTATTAAGGCAAGGCCAATCAACATGATGTAATAAATGGTAGCATCAGAAAACTCAAAGCAAGAGACAAATTTGATATGCTTGTAGAAGGTACAAAAGATAACAAAAGACATGTAAACTATAACTGCAAATATGTGAAACTTTGCATATATGAATAATAAATGACAAGGGCAGTATACAAGAAGAAAAGAATTTTTCTTTTTTTCTTTTTTCTTCAGTTTTAAATACTGTTGACAACCATCTTATTAAAAAGTAAGATTAAGAGCAGCACCTGTGGCTCAGTGAGCAGGGCACTGGCGCCATATACTAAGGCGGGTTCAAACCCAGCCCAGGCCGAACTGCAACAACAACAAAAAAAAGCCAGGCATTGTGGTGGGCACCTGTAGTCCCAGCTACTCAGGAGGCTGAGGCAACAGAATCACCTAAGCCCAGGAGTTGGAGGTTGCTGTGAGCTGTGACGCTACAGCACTCTACCGAGGGCAATAAAGTAAGACTGTCTCTAAAAAAAATTTTAAAAAGAAAGATTAAAAAAGTTAAGTTAAAAGCTACAATTATGGAGCTATTTCATAGTGTGTGTGTGTGTGTATATATATATATAAATTTATAAGAATAACCAACTTTGGGGGGAGGAGATGGGGAATCCTACCTACCAGGTATAATGAACACTATTTGCATGATGAGCACAATAAAAGTCCCAACTTAAGCATTATAAAAGGTATTCTTGTAACAAAAACATTTGTACTCTCCCTTAACATTTTGAAATTAAAAAGAAAAATGCTGGCTTGGCGCTTGTAGCTCAAGCAGCTTAAGGCGCCAGCCACATACACCAGAGCTGGTGGGTTCGAATCCAGCCCCAGCCTGCCAAGCAACAATGACAACCAGAACCAAAAAATAGCAGGGCCATCATGGTGGGAGCCTGTAGTCCCAGCTACTTGGGAGGCTGAGGCAAGAGAATAGCTTAAGCCCAGGAGTTGGAGGTTGCTAGGAGCTGTGATGTCATGGCATTCTCTACCCAGGGCACAGCTTGAGGCTCTATCTCAAAAAAAAAAAAAAGAAAGAAAGAAATAAAAGAAAAAGAAAATAATAACCAACTTTGAAACTGTATCAATAAGCTGACCAAGGGGAAAGATCCATTCAGTTGACAAAACAATTACATAGTAGCATTATAAAAATGTATGTTGGCCAACTCTGGAAAAACTGTAATTTTCTAATACGATTTCATAATAACCATCACTATCATAAAAGTCACAGAATTCTAAGTAAATGAGAAACACACTGCTAATTTTAAATAGAATGAGTACTATGAGATTAATCTTCAAAATGTTATAACATAAGAAAATCTAACTCAAAAATCAACAGATCAAAATTAGAGCAAAAAAGCCAACAACTAATATCCTTTACAGTCCTGGAAAAATGAAAAATCAACTTTCAAGCCTACAAGTTTTTATTATCAGAGCAAAATCCTTTGATCCTTCCGTTTTCCTTGAAGACCTCTGTGATTACTTCACCCATGAAGCTCACTCATCAAGGGGGTCTGGACATGGGGGTGGTGTGATTTGAGATATTTTCATTACAGAAAGGAAGATCTTTTTATTCTTGAGCCATGTTGGTCAGGTTTGTGTAACTAAAATCTGTCTTACATAGAAAAAGGCAGTCTACTCCCCCAGTCATATGTCTTCTAGATATTTACTGTGGTATCTTGTAAACAAACACTGCAGCTCTGCCAGATGCTGTGATTGTGGTGAGCCTTATTTCTCTGGACTCAGTAACAAACTTTCCCAATGGCTTACTCCAAAATACTCAAGGAATGCTATCTTTGGCTTATCTTCTCCTGGGGGCCTTCATCTAATACCTAGATGAATATCTAGAAATATGCACCTGTCCTTTCATAGTCAGGTTTATGCTTGCTACTCTTCAAAACCAAACAATATATTGCTTACAGATATCAGGGCAGAGATTTGGCATATTGTTCACCGAGCCATTTCTCTTTTCTGCTTGAACCGAACAGCTATGCTACGCTCATTTCCTTCCTTGTAGTTAAGTCCAGGGGTTTGACTCAGTTCTGACCATGAAATGTGGAGAAAAGTGATGTATATACACAATGTTGTAGCCTGGCCCATCAAACTTTCCAGGCAATCTACCACACTCCTGCTCCATGCCCTTGCACTGGCCAGCCAGATACAGAAGACTGAAAGTCTATGAGGCACCAGGGGGTGGTAGAGTCACTAGATGATAGGACCCTGAGTCCCTCAGTGACTCTGTGGACAAACTATCCTCCACCACTACTTTCCAACTCAAAGCAGACCAAGACATGAATGAGAAATAAACTGTGTGTTAAAACTACTGAGACCTGGAGATTATTTGTTAAAGCAGGTTAGGTACCCTGACTACTAAGACAAAAAAAAAGGTGGTAGAGATTTTCAGTTTTTCAAAATTAATCAACTTATTAGCTAGGAACATATATATGGGAAGATGGGGGAGAGAGATTGCAGGGTTGGTCAAGGAATGGTCTCAAGAGAATGACTAATGTATAAAATGGGCTTGTAGTTATCTGGGGGGAAGGGAATGTCATTAAAGGATATCTTGAAGGAATTTCTAGGATAACTGTAATGTGTAATTTCTTGACCTGGTAGTGAGAACACAAGTGCTCAGTTTATTATACTTCTTAAAACTATATTTTTGTTTTATATTTCTCTATATTTCACAAAACTATTTTGCTCAAAATAAATTAGTTTAATTTATAATTGATTTATGAGGCCAGGCATGGTGGCTCATGCCTATAATCCTAGAACTCTGGGAGGCTAAGGCGAGTGGATTGCCCTGAGCTCATAAGTTTGAGACTAGCCTAAGCAAGAGCGAGACCCATCTCTAAACATAGCCAGGCCTTGTGGCAAGCACCTGTAGTCCCAGCTACTCAGGTGGCTGAGGCAAGAGAACTGCTTGAGCCCAAGAGTTGGAGGTTGATTTGTGCTATAATGCCACAGCACTCTACCAAGGGTGACAAATTGAGATTCTGTCTCAAAAATAAATAAATAAATAATAAATATAAATTGATTTATATTATAAATTAGTATATCTACATAGATAGATTAACACTCTTGAAATATCTGTTGGTCCATGGAGGAGACAAAATAGATGAATGAAAATTACACAAATAGATATGCAACTTTTAACCCCATGAAAAAACAAAGTTCAACAAGAAATAAAATAATCATAATACAGTACTTGGCTGAGCATTAAGCAATATTAATTTAGTCAAAACAAAAAACATCTACTATTGATTTAAAATTTCAAAACTGGAATACTGCAAGGAGGGAAAGTAAGAGGAAATAAGGAAGAAATAGAAAATAACAATAAAACCATCAGTAGTATTTCCCACCATCTGCAGATACTCCTATATTAATATCATATGTATTACTTTAAACAAAAAGTAGGTTTGTAAAACATACTATTTGGTAAACAGGTATAGCAGACAAACTCTAAGGTGGCTTTCTACCCTGATTCCCCATTCCAGCATTCACATCTTTATGTAAATACCTCTCCTCTCCACAAATATGGGTAGGTCGTGTGACTTACTTCTAACCAACAGAATCTGGCAAAAGTTAGAGGATATCACTCCCATGATTAGGTTGCATTATATAAGACTTTCCTGCTAAAAGACTTTTTTTTTTTTAACAGAGTCTCACTACATCACCCTTTGTAGAGTGCCGTGGTGTGCGTCATAGCAACTCAAACTCTTGGGCTCAAGCAATTCTCCTGCCTCAGCCTCCCAAGTAGCTAGG
>NW_003852397.1:53916096-53926017 GCF_000181295.1 Otolemur garnettii
TATACTGAAAACTATAAAACACTGCTGAAAAGGAAGAGATGAAATAAATGGAAAGACATCTTCTGTTTTAACAATTTCCTATTGTTAAAATGTCAATACTACCCAAAGCAATCTATAGATTTAATGAAATCCCTAGTAAAATCCAATGACTTTTTTTTCTGGAAACAGAAAAACCCATAGTAAAATTAAAATTCATGTGGAATCTCAAGGGGAGCCCAAACAGCTAAAGAACAAAGTTGAAAAAGACTTATACTTCTTTCAAAACTTTCTACAAAACTACAATAATCAAAACAGTGGGTAAATGACATAAAGACAGATAGAGACCAAAAGGATATAACAGAGCCCAGAAAAAAACTTCACAATTTTTTGTCAAATGATTTTTGACAAGGGTGCCAAGACATTCAATGGAGAGTGGATAGTCTTTTCAAGAAATAGCGCTAGAAAAAATGGATATACAACATGCAGCTAGACCCTTTCCTTACACCATATAAAAAGCTAATTCAAAATAGGTCAAGAGAGACCTAAACATATATATGTGGTAAGCTAAAACTATAAGACTCTTAGAATAAAACATATGGGACCACCTTAATGACATCAGATTTGGCAATGACTTTGTGGAAATAATATCAAAAGCATAAGCAACAACTGGCTCGGCGCCTGTGGCTCAAGTGGCTAAGACGCCAGCCACATACACCTAAGGTGGTGGGTTCGAGTCCAGCCCAGGCCCGCCAACCAACAATGATGGCTGCAACCAAAAAAGTAGCCAGGTGTTGTGGCAGGCGCCTGTGGTCCCAGCTACTTGGGAGGCGGAGGCAGGAGACTCACTCGAGCCCAGGAGTTGGAGATTGCTGTGAGTAATGCCACAGCACTCTACCCAGGCTCCGTCTCAAAAAAAAAAGTATAAGCAACAAAAGAAAAAATAGGTAAGTTGGGTTTCATCAAAATTTGTACATCAAAATAGACTATCAACAAAGTAAAAACACAACCCATGGAATTATCTAAAAATCATTTGTCGGATAAGGGATTGATATCCAGAATAATAAACAATTCCTACAACTCAACAACAAAAAAAAAGACAACTCAACTAAAAGATAGACAAAAGATAAAAATAAACATTTCTCAAAAAAGAATACACAAATGGCGAATAAGCATAGGAAAAGATACTCACCATCACTCATCATTATGGGAACGCAAATCAGAACGACAATGATTCTACTTCATACCCATTATGATGGCATTTATTTTATAAATAATAAATTTTTGCAAAACAAAATAACAAGTGTTGGCAAGGATGTGAAGAAACTGGAACCCTCATGCACTGCTGGTGGGAATGTAAAATAGTGCAGCTGCTGTAAAAAACAATATGGTGGTTCCTCAAAAAATTACACACGGAATTACTAAGATCCAGCAATTCCATTTCTGGGTGTATACACAAAAGAAACTGAAACTGGTACTGAATTTTTACACTCATATTAATAGGAGCACTATTCATAATAGGCAAAAGATGAAAACAGCCCAAATGTCCATCAACAGATGATGAAACAATGTGGTATAATATTGTTCCATATAATGGAATGAAATTCTCTGAACAATGCATGCCACATGAATCAATCTTGAAGATACTATGCAAAGTGAAATAAGCCAGACATAAAAAACAAATATTATGGTTCTACTTACATGAAGCACTTAACTACAGTCAAATTCATAGAGACAAAAAGTAGGATAGTGGTTACCAAGGGCTACAGGCAGTGAGGAGTTACTGTTTGATGGACAGAGTTTCTGTTTGGGATGATGAAATGTTCTAGAGATAGAAGTGATAGTTACACAACAACGTGAATATACTTAATGCCATGACTGGCACTCTTAAAAATGGCTTAAATGGTAAATTTTATGCCATGTTTACAGTCACACATTTCTTTTCTTTTTTTTTTTTTTTAAATACAGAATCTCATTTTTTTGCCCTGGCATCATAGTTCAAATCTTGGGCTCAAGCGAGCCTCTTGCCTCATTTTTTTCATTTTTAGTAGAGACAGGGGTCTCACTCTTGCTCAGGCTGGTCTTGAACAAATGAGCTCAAGTGATCTACCTGTCTCAGCCTCCCAGAGTGCTAGGATTACAGGCATGAGCCACTGTACCCAGCCATAACATTTCAATTAACAATGAAGTGAATATATGTCAGCTGTCCCACAGGATTATAATAGAGCTCCCTATACAGGTGTGCCACGTTTTTTTTGAGACAGAATCTCAAGCTGTCGCCCTGGGTAGAGTGCCTTGGTGTCATAGCTCATGGCAACCTCCAACTCTTAGGCTCAAATAATCCTCTTGCCTCAGTTTTCTAGGGGGGATGGGAGGGAGAAAAACCAACTGTGGGCTTGCAAACCACCTTGACTGCAATACAAAGCTACAGCTAATTACAGTGACATGAACCTGGTCAAATGGTGGAACAGTTAAGTTATGTAACAGCTTTCTAGCCTAGGAAGCAACATCAGTTAAATAACTTTAAACTCTAGTGTTTCATCCACTAAGTATAGAAAATAACAAGGTTTTCCTAAGACACATAGTACTGGGAGACAATTAAACTGGCAGATAAGCATCTGGTAATTACTAAGAGTTTAAAGATATAACTTTATGATATAGTACATGATATAGTTCTGTGGGAAAAACAGAATGAGAATTTGGCAAGAAGCAGATTTATTTGTCTGAACTACAAATAACTCCGTAAAACAGTCTCCCATTCCAGAATCCCTTTGACCTCAGTGGTAAGTCTCTGAACTGGACTGCTACTTCAGCTAGGGGCCTCCCTATGCTAGTAACAGTAATGATTTTTCCTTTGTAAAACATCTGACCGATTCTTGGCAAACACTGTCATAAAAGCAGAACACAACAGCAATGCTAGTACAATCCTATGCTCGTCCTTGTGCACATTTTTCTTCCTTAGTTTTCCTTAATCATGAAGAAGCAGAAGGAATGAGGAAGAGAAAGGGGAGGGGGAAATGATAACAAAAGCTCAAATCCTAGAATATATAGGCTAAGTAGATTTTCACCCCAAAACTTAGCCATAATCTTCTGAAGGCAAATGTCCTTTGTAACACCCCCTTCCGTGGTTGCCACTTTTTCTAAACCGCAGACCTTCCTGACTTGCAGCAGGGCCAAACCAGATTATAGTTATGTGGTAGGTTCTGTCAGGCGAGCTTTGACGAGGTCTCAAAATAGACCCTGGGTACCAGCCAGGGATACTGCCACTCACAAGTTTCAACTTCATCATACTTTAGCCCCTCGGCATTTTTTTTTTCCTCTAGTCTCTCTCATTTCAAAAGGGCAAAGGATCCTGAACTTCCTCCTGGCCAGGAATGACCTGTAATACATCAAAATTAAACATTTAAACCTCTTCTCACGGTGGGAGAGATAATTAAAAAAAATTAAATCTCCCTTATTCTGCTGACAAACACTGTGCAAAATAAAGATAACCTGTACCTACTTTCTGACTTGAGAAATTAATTCAAAATAGCACTCTGCTGTGTCTGCAAGAGAAGTTTTGGATAAAAAACTCCACAGATATTTATTTTACAATGAACAGACTAGGATATAGAAGATAAAAGAAGAGAAGAGGTAGGCAGGCTATTAATTTCTCTTATGACTAATAACATAATAGCGGACTTCAGCAAGGCAAGAGTTTAAACTATATGCAATGTGTCTAATTGATACTGGTCATAAAATCAACCTACTATAAAATGTAGCCATTTATTTATTGCCAAATACATAAATGGTTTCTATATGACACCATCAGTCTTCAAACCATAATCTTTCTACTGTTATTATCACAAATAAAATAAACCTGATATTCAAATGCTTTAAACTGCCTTATAAAATACATTTGCAAGTTTGTGTGTGTGTGTGTGTGTGTGTGTGTGTTTACTTTTTAGAGAGAGGATGCAATGGCATGATTACAGCTCACTGTAACCTCAAACTCTTGGGCTCAAGGGATCCTGCCTAAGCCTCCCCTAGAAGCTGGAACTACACCACACCCAGCTAATTTTAGAGACAAGTTCTCACTGTGTTGCCCAGGCTGGTCTCAAGCAATTCTCCCATCTCAGCCTCCCAAAGTGCTGGATTACAGACATGAACCAATACACTGGCCTTTCCAAATAGCACTAAAATATTTTTTTTCCACTTTAAAATTTATATTATTTATTTTTCTTTTTTTAATTTTATTTCAGAATACTTTGGGGGTACAAACAGTTTGGTCACATAAATTGCTCTGATACCATTTTGAATCAAAGTTAAAAGTGTGCCCATCACCCAGAGAGTGTGCATTGTATGAGTCAGGTGTGAATTTACCCATTACAATAAATTTCTATCCTTGTTAATACAGTGGTATTTCTTTTTTAAAAAAAGAAAGGAGAAATAAATCTTTTCATTTTCACAATTTAAAGTACCTATTTACAGTCACTTCTGGAAATACATTCCACATATATACTTACAAACTAATACAAAGACTTGTGTACGAGCTGTTCATTATAACTGAACAGCTAAAAGGCTAAAAGCAATCTAAATGTATGTTAGTTGAGAACAGCAAAATAAATTATGGTTCATCTACACTACACATCCTACTTTCAAAAAACAGGACATCCAGTCTCTTGAAAAAATGAGATGGAGTTATGTGCTAATACAGAGAGATCTTCATGCATCAAAGACAAGAATAAAGGTACAGGATACTTCTCCTAAGCATATATGATTGTATATGTAATAGAAATCTGCAGAGGAATACATAACAGTGGTTGCTTGGATTAGGAGGTGGGGAGAAGGAAAAGCTAGGAGTTTATGGTGGAAGGCCAACTTTCTTCTCATCACATAACATTTTCTTTTTAAATGTTTTACCAATTTTTTTTTAACTGAGACAGTCTCAAATTCTCCCTCTATATACATATCACTTCTTTCCCCTTCCTAACCATCTCTACTTTTATCTGTTGTTTTCCTTACCCACTAGACTAAAACAAAAGCACACATACGTAGCAAGTCTCAGAGTTTCTCTAAGAAATAGAATTCTCTTTTGACCCTCCACCAAAATAAATAAACAATAAAACAAATGAAAAAGTGTAACACAGGATCCCAGTTGTTAGCCTAACACTTGATTCCCTGTAAGTCTAGCCTAATTTATTACAGGCCAAAAAGTTTTAAAAGTGAAAGCGCTATCATGTGCAAGCAAAAACTTCACTTCCAAAGGTGTCCTGTTATATCAGAGGGAAATATGGAGAAAATGACTAAGTGTTTTTACTTACAAGGTAAATTTTGCTTAATTCCTACCTTCGGAAGTTTTAGAAGATGTGTTTTAAATAATGGTCACAAAGTCTATTCTTTATTTAAAAATGGGTAAGTTAGTTAATTTTTCTAGTTAAGGAACCACCTTTCCATCTAGATTGAGAGAAAGTAACTACCTAAAAGGAAAAGGTGATGAAATGGCCTCTATTTTGTAGATGCAATGGATAGTACTCCTAAGATAAGGATGGAACTTTATTTCCTCTTTTTTTTTTTTTTTGGAGACAGAGTCTCACTATGTCACCCTTAGTAGAGTGCCATAGCGTCACAGCTCACAGCAACCTCAAACTCTTGGGCTTAAGCAATTCTCTTGCTTCAGCCTCCCAAGTAGATGGGACTACAGGCGCCAGCCACAACGCCCAGCTTTTTTTGTTGTTGTTATTGTAGGTGTCATTGTTGTTTGGCAGGCCTAGGCCAGGTTCGAACCCAGTAGCCCCGGTGTATGTGGCTGGCACCCTAGCCTTTGAGCTATAGGTGCTGAGCCAGAACTTTATTTCCACTTAAAGGATCCTCATCAACATTCTCAGCACACTGCAAGAATTATTTTTCTCTATACATCAATTCTGTTCCTTCTCACACTAGGAGCAGAGTAAAAAATTCAGAAAGAGCTTTGCAAGATATCAATCCTTCCCTCTTGCTAAATTCATTTCTAGTATGGGTTTGTTTTAGAAAGAGAAAAAGGAGAGAGAGAAGGACTTTGTGAAATATATTCTCCATATTACTTTTTTCTTTCATTATGGAAATGCTTAAATACCGGCCTAAAAAGGGAAACCCCTTGCATATCTACCTATCAAGGCTGCTAGTTACGGTGGTTTCCACAAGGGATTTTCCAAAAGGGAATCTCGGTTTACAAAGAACTGAAACTCTTAAGTCACTATTAGCTGGACAAAAATCAAAAACAACAGTAGGAAACATTCTAAATAAAAGAATGGATACCCAAAGTTTTTAAAAATTTAGTAAAAAATTAAAGGAATTTGATAAGCCAGACCAATAGAATAAACTTGCCATTACTTTATAACTAAAGTTCTTTATAAATGAAAATCAAGGTAAAATAAGCTGAATTCCAAAAGATGGAAAAGAAAATCAAGGCTAAGAAAATCGATAACAAAATCTTTAACAACATTTTGAAAACCAAAATGATCAAATTACATTTCAGCAATGAGAAGTTATTTCTAATTTAAAATGAATCCACTCCAATAATAAATCACAACTTCAATTCATACTTCCTTCTATACTAGAACTTAAATAAGAACTCAACATAACCTCACTCTCCATTTTTAAGAACAGAATCACAAAAATGGGTGATGAATAGTCAAAAGACTATTTTGTATAGTGCAAATTTTTTCAGTGAACTTTTTCATACCTTAGTTTTGGTAGCTCTCCTTTCCACTGACATTTATTTTACTTCTAGACCCCTTCATTTATCTTCCCACATCTGGCAAAAAAAAGGGGGGGTGGTTAAGTCACAACAATCACTTAAGAACTAACAAATTACTCTAAATCCAAGCATTCTTGCAATACTTCAACTTTTATTTCCTTACCATCCTTCATGACAATAAATGTCCATCAACAAACGTAAAAGAATGTAATATAACACTTCCTATATCATTAGGAATAGCTTCTCTTTAAATAGGCAAAAACAAACTTAGCTCTCCTCTATTCAACTTTAAGATTCATATCAATGATTCACAAAGTGAGTGACCTAACTTCCAAATGAATCATACTTTCCAAATACATGAGTGTATTATAATACTAGGTCATCATTTCTCTATCTGTTAAACAAGGTTAATTCTGCAAGACTTTCAAATCACAGCAAACATAGAGGCCCTGCCTACTAACTCTATCTGCAACAATGCATTCACCAACAATTGCACCTTTCTGTGCAGATTCACTCCCAAAATAAAAACAGTACCTTGGAAAAAAATGATAAATACTGATTAAGAAGTTATCCATCCATACCCTGCACTCCATCTCTTCTGTTCCACTTCTGCATCCACATTCTTTTCCCACCGGGATAACACAAAAAATTAATAGTCACTAGTACCCGAACAAACATCTGTTCATCAATTAACCTACTCTGGGTTTTTTTGTTTGTTTGTTTACAGCAGAAATGCTGAGTCATTAAATAGGAACTTCAATAAAACGAAATACAGTCAAAGTTTTCGATACATTTTCCTAGCCATATCTCAGAAGTCTGATATTTCAATCTCCCACGGTGAAAAATGCAAAGCAAACACTTTGACTTTTTCCCCCCCGAAGAAAGAAAAAGAAGTAGGTTCCCTTAGTTCTCCCAGCTCCCTGATGGGATCCAGGCCTAACTGGCGCTATAAAACTTAATCTGAGTATGAATAATGTCCCATACTAGTCAAGCATTAACCCCGACCCTCCCAACAAACGCCTGTTAAACCCTCGCTTCAGTTCGAGTAGGGGAGGAAGAAGTAAAAATCCCATAAAAATGCTACGCCCTCCAATGACCTGACACCTTTCCCTAGGTTGCTGGTCCAGGACAGAACCAAGTGGGGCTTGCGACGTCTAGGGCGGAATAGAAGGAGCCTCGGGCACCCGAAAGAGACAGCTGCCTAATTTAATTCCTCCTACAATGGGAAAGATACCTTCCTTCTCCCATGAGCAGAGAAGAGAACCAGCATTAGAAATCAGGCGTGAAGCTTCAGAAGGCAGCAGGCAGGGGGCGACCCCGGCCCAGTGGCCCGGTAGCCCGCTAGGCTCTAGCCAGTCTCCAAGGAATCCCGGCCTATAGCTAGAGTCGGTAGCATCAGGAATCTCACAAGGCTGCGGAGGCCAGGAATGGGCTCCCCCCAACTCCTTGCTCCAAGCTCAACTGCGGGAGGAGCGGCCCTTACCTGTGTCTGGGCGCGGGCTCTGGCTGAGTCGTCGCCCGCGAAGGGCCGGATCGCGGCTAGCCAACCGGACGCCCTCCGGAGCCAGGGACGAGGGGCGCGGCTGGACAATTTGGTCCCAGGTTCTCAGTCGGGTGGACCGGGACGTACACGGCGTCTCCCAGTGCCAATGGCCAGCTGGTCAGTTACACTGGTGTGCCCTCAGCTTCTAGGCTGGGACAGCAGGAACCGGCCCACGGGAGGAGCCGCAGCCAGAGCGCCAGGCAGAGAAGGCGAAGGAGGGGCGGGGCCAAGGGGTCAACGACCCGCTCACCCGGAAGTAGTTGTGGTCGCGGCTGGCGCGAGGGCTGCAGGCCACAGGCCTGCTTTGGGCCCCGCGGGGCAAAGTACCCTGGGCGGTCCCGCGGCGAGCTGCGCGTCAGACGAGCGGGTGACAGTCCCCAAACGGCTAGGTTCCTGCCTCCTTGCCACGCCATTGCGAGTCGTGGGGAATGCGCGGAAGGGAGGGCGGCGAGGCCTGTCAGCAGGGCCGGGCCTGGGCCTCTGGTAGGGTGGAGGCCGTGGGTGGCTCCTCTACATCCGCGATTCCTTCCCAGCCCCTTCAACCCCTGAAACCTGAATAGTTAAGTGAACTATTGTTCGGATTCAAGGCTGCACCTGTTCTAGTCGCCTCTAAACTGTCCGGCCTGGTGAGCTTGGGTAAGTGAGCTGGTGTTGTGCTCTGACTGTAGGGAATAACTATGCGAGGATGGGTGTGGTTGAAATGTCAAAAGGCTTATTTTCAAAATCAAAGTGTGTGATCTTAAAATTATTTCTGGAGAAGATTGCTTGCTAGGGGGGGCGGAGAAAGGATTATAGAATCAGTTAAAAACCCAATAGATACATTAACTGTCATTTATTATAGAAGTATCTGTTGAGGCCCACCAGGTTCAAGGCACTTGGAAAGCTTGCCTTCTAGTGGGATAGACTAACTTAAGCAAACAAACAAGATAATGACAGATTAGAGTAAGGCTCTTCAGGAAACACAGTGATGAGAAACATTCTATGCACCACACCTTTTTGGCTGAATAGGATGGCTAGAGAAGATGTCCAGGAGGAAGTGGTAGTTGAGCAGCCTCCTGACGGAAAAGGCAGGCACTTAGAACGTTACATACAGGGCCTCTGGATTCCAGAACCCTCCTGAATAAACAATTATTCACACGTCTCAACCACACCCACTTGCTTTCTTGTTGCCTACAGTCTGAGCGCCACCCCAGGCCACTTACCCAAACCCACCTTGAACTGGCAAGTGTATCAATTACATAACTAGCCCTCCCTCGTCGTAGGGTCAGAAGGGCTGGGCATGTTAAGAGACCGTTTATAAAACTTGCTAACCTAAGGCTGGAGGGATGTGGCGTTAGCCTAGCTCACAGCAACCTCAAACGCTTGGGTTTAGATGATTCTTTACTGCAGGGGTCCTCAAACTTTTTAAACAGGGGGCCAGTTCACTGTCCCTCAGACCCTTGGAGGGCCGGACTGCGCGCCCCGGGACGAATCGGCTGCTAAGC
This sequence comes from Otolemur garnettii, assembly GCF_000181295.1. NCBI lineage: Eukaryota > Metazoa > Chordata > Mammalia > Primates > Galagidae > Otolemur > Otolemur garnettii. The sequence continues at coordinate 53,925,818 of NW_003852397.1, forward strand.
AGGCCAGGCAGCTGTGGCAAAAACACCCGGTGAGCCAGATAAATGTCCTAGGCGGGCTGCGTGCAGCCCGTGGGCTGTAGTTTGAGGACGCCTGCTCTACTGCCTCAGCCTCCCAAGTAGCTGTAACTACAGGCGCCCACTACAATGCCCAGCTAATTTTTCTATTTTTAATAGAGCCAGAGGTGTTTTTTTTTTTTTTT
>NW_003852397.1:53926192-53929043 GCF_000181295.1 Otolemur garnettii
GGCTGGATTCGAACCCGCCACCTTGGGTGTACATGGCTGGCGCCTTAGCCACTTGAGCCACAGGCGCCGAGCCAGAGCCAGAGGTCTTGCTGTTGCTCAGGCTGGTCTCAAACTCCTGAACTCAAGTGATTTTCTCACCTTGACTTCCCACAGTGCTAGGATTGCAGGTGTGAACCACTGCACCCAGCCACCTCCTGCCTCTGCCTACCAGGTAGTTGGGACCACAGGCGCCTGCCACAGCGCCCGGGTATTTTTTTTGGTTGCAGCTGTCATTGTTGTTTGGCTGCCGGGGCTGGATTCGAACCCGCCATCTCAGTTGAATGTGGCTGGCACCTTAGCCACTTGAGCCACACCTTTAGGATTTATAGGGCCTGGCACTAATAAGGGAAGTTCAGGAGAGGGAAAATTATTCATATATATGCCTTGAGAGACAAATTTGCTAACCTTTCACTGTTTCTCTTTTTATATCACTATTTTTCTCAGACCCATGATTAAAATTTAAAATTACAATTTTTACCTTGGCTTAAGAATAGCTTGTTCTTCCCAACAGACTGTACTGTGTTATGATCTGAATAAAAGAATGAATGATATCCTTTGCTAAATCAATTGAAGACAAAATAAATCCCTGACTTGAAGAGGATCGATTTGGTTACTAATGCGTTACCTGAATAAGCCAAATGTTTATTAAATATTAACTTATAATTAATGAAAAGATTGGGTACTATTAGGGATAAATTCTCTTGCCATTTTACTCCTTAGCCACTTTTTTTGGTTCATGCCAAAAAGAGAAATATTTCCCACGTCTTTTTGGGAAAAACTGGGAGGGAGCTAACACTTATTGAGTATCTACTATTTATACAGCATTATGCTAAGCACTTAAACATATCTATACTAACACTAGGACTAATATTGAGATATGGATATTATTTTATCTGTTTTGGTAACAAAGACTCTGTGGTTCAGAGAGATTATGGCTTGCCTAAGTTAACAAAACTAGTTATTAGGAGAGCCAGAATTTGAACTCAGGTCTGTCTGGCTCTAATTTCCCTTTTTCTTCACATCATACTGCTGTACTTACTTTAAAAAAGATAAATGGAGTGTCCAGCCAAGCAGATTTTTTATATTGGCTGTAGTGTGTTTCCTATGAAAATATAGTTTAAAGTAGAATAATAGGGCAGCACCTGTGGCTCAAAGGAGTAAGGCACCCACCCCACATGCCAGAGGTGGCTGGTTCAAACTCAGCCCCGGCCAAAAACTGCAAAAAAATAAAAAATAAAATAAAGTAGAATAATATGGATTTTTGGAACTTCTCTGTGCTTACTTACTTCTCCCTCTATATTTGCCATCTATTTTGCAAGATAAAAAGACCCAGGAGTTTGAGGTTGCCTGGGCTAGATTGCTGCCATGGCACTCTAGCCTGGGCAGCAGAATGAGACTATCTCAAAATAAAAAAAACAATAAGGAAACAGCCCAGCTCTTTTCCATAGTGGCTTTATATTCAGACTCTATGTGATAGTAAGACAGTTCCCAACAACTTCTTTATTCAACCCAGTCCAAGTCCAGCAAGAAACAGATCCTTTCCAGTAGCCTCTGGATTCACTGAAACAATTTGAGTTATCTTTCTGTCCCTTAACAAATTAACGTAGCAAAGAAAATTCTGTGCTATGATTAGCCAAATTTGAGTCACACGCTTTACCTCTGGTTCACCCAAAGAGCATGGACTATTAGAAAGGAGTAACTCTCCAACGAAAAAAATGGGGTACTGTCACCAAAATAAGGAAATAAATGCTGATGGTCAAAAAACAATACCTACTACACCAATTAACTCAAAGGCCTAAGCATTGTTTCTTCCTTAAGCTTTTCAAAGAAGTTATTAATGCATGCCATGGCACTCATTTTGTACGTCTGCCAATTCCATACACAATACTGCATTTTTTCCCCTGAATCATCAGCTGTTGTATACTCAGTTGTCACTGATGGGTACATCACAAAAGCAAATGCATAAGTATAAAAGTTAACCAGCGAGAAAGGTGAGTATTTCAGCAGATCACTCTTCAGGACACTCCTACCTGGTATTGCAGGTAGTTTCATGTCTTTTTAATTCTTTCCTATTGTCAGTCTGCTTGAAACATATTTATTTGCCTTCAGTGCCCTAGGGGTAGGGTGGCTACTAAGATGCCTGGGAAACCACTGCAGAAACAAGTAACAATGAATCAGCTTAAGTTCATCTTCTAGAAGGAAATTACCCAAAATAGAACCTTGAAAAGAAAATGTATCTACCAATATGTCTATTTTCTATTTAGCTTCCTTTTCTTTTTACACTAACAAGTTATATGCCCTACATGATGTTTGGACTACCTTATATATAACATTTTAAATTATTTTAGTTCAAAATTTGCTGCAGAAAATGGATTACTTTGGAGTAAAGAGAATGTTGACTCTATTCTGGAATTTGAGATAACGTCTCTAGTTTGCTGCTTCCGTGGACACCAAACATAACATTCTCTGTTCTAGGACGTGCTTCATGTTGGTCATAAGACTGGCAGAAAACCAAACAAACTAAATGAATAGTTGTTGAAAGTAATCTCACATCCTGGAGCTGCACATGCCATGAAATATCCAGCTTCTATTAAGCACAATCTTGATCAATTTCTCTGCCCCTCCTGTCCAACAGAGTTTTGTGTTATGGAAATCGGATTTGGGTCTGGTTATTTTAAAAGTACATATAGTAATTAAATAATCACGGAATGTAGCCATTAAAATTTCTATTGTAGGCTCGGCGCCTATAGCTCAACCGGCTAAGGCGCCAGCCACGTACACCTAAGGTGGCGGGTTCGAATCCCCAGCCCGG
>NW_003852397.1:53930587-53937436 GCF_000181295.1 Otolemur garnettii
ACGTGGCTGGTGCCTTAGCCAGTTGAGCCACAGGTGCCGAGCCTAGAATCTCAATTTCATAAGTTAATATTTCTTCTATTCAATAATATATGATCAATTGAGGGGTTAGAGCAGGGGCTAGCAAATTGTGGCCCATAGGAAAAATCTGGGTACCTCCTATTTTTGTATGGCCTTCAAAGTAAGAATAGTTTTATTATTTTTATATGTTTTTTGAAAAAACCAAAAGAAGACTATATTACAGGATGTGAAAATTATATGCAATTCAAATTTCATTTATTGTCCATTCATTGGAACAACACCCATTCATTTATGTCCTGTCTATAGCTATAACAGCAGTTGAGCAGTTGTGAGAGAGAATATAGGGTCCACAAAGACTAAAATACAGTATTTACTATCTGGCCCTTTACAGAAACATTTGCCTATCCCTAGACTAGATGTTACAAAGGGACAGAAATAAGAAAAATTTTTCTAAGTTGCCACTATCTGTTAAGATAAATGAACTGGGATGTGTGGGCTCAAATGAGGCATATGCAATGAGAGAAGTTCACCTTTATGGTTTTAACATGCAATGACTAGTTTTAAGAAAAAGCTTGGACTCTCTCTGGGCAAGATGGCAGGGGGAGAGGTTGGAGTGACTCTTGGTCAGCCTCACCTTTCACGCCAGGATCTTGCCACCTTGGATGTTACCAAGTTGACGCCACTTTCACATGAAGTTATCAGCAGACAAACCACAATTAATATAGGTACAGTTGGTCATGTGGCTCATGCGAAATCCACAGTTGTCAAAGCTATTTCTGGAGTTCATACTGTCAGATTCAAAAATGAATTAGAAAGAAATATTACAATCAAGCTTGGGTATGCCAATGCTAAGATTTATAAACTTGATGACCCAAGTTGTCCTTGGCCAGAATGTTACAGATCTTATGGGAGCAGTATGCCCAATGAGTTTCCTACAGATATTCCAGGGACCAAAGGGAACTTCAAATTAGTCAGGCATGTTTCCTTTGTTGACTGTCCTGGCCATGATATTTTGATGGCTACTATGTTGAATGGAGCAGCAGTGATGGATGCAGCTCTTTTGTTGATAGCTGGTAATGAATCATGTCCTCAGCCTCAGACTTCTGAACACCTGGCTGCTATAGAGATCATGAAACTGAAGCATATTTTGATTCTGCAAAATAAAATTGATTTGGTAAAAGAAAGTCAGGCTAAAGAGCAATATGAGCAGATCCTTGCATTTGTACAAGGTACCGTAGCAGAAGGAGCTCCCATTATTCCAATTTCTGCTCAGCTAAAATACAATATTGAAGTTATCTGTGAGTACATAGTAAAGAAAATTCCAGTACCCCCAAGAGACTTTACTTCAGAACCCCGACTTATTGTTATTCAATCTTTTGATGTCAACAAACCTGGCTGTGAAGTTGATGACCTTAAGGGGGGTGTAGCTGGTGGCAGTATTCTAAAAGGAGTGTTAAAGGTGGGCCAGGAGATAGGAGTCAGACCTGGTATTGTTTCCAAAGACAGTGAAGGAAAACTAATGTGTAAACCAATCTTTTCCAAAATTGTATCACTTTTTGTGGAACATAATGATCTTCAGTATGCTGCTCCAGGGGGTCTTATTGGAATTGGAACAAAAATTGACCCCACTTTATGCCGGGCTGACAGAATGGTGGGTCAGGTACTTGGTGCAGTTGGATCTTTACCTGAAATCTTCACAGAATTGGAAATTTCCTATTTCCTACTCAGACGGCTTCTAGGCTTACGCACTGAAGGAGACAAGAAAGCAGCAGAAGTGCAAAAGCGCAAAAGCAGTCTAAGAATGAAGTGCTCATGGTGAACATAGGATCTCTGTCGACAGGAGGGAGAGTTAGTACGGTCAGGGCAGATTTGGGCAAATTGTTTTGACTAATCCTGTGTGCACAGAAGTAGGAGAAAAAATTGCACTTAACCAAAGAGTTGAAAAACACTGGTGTTTAATTGGTTGGGGTCAGATAAGATGAGGAGTGACAATCAAGCCAACAGATGAAGACTAAAGAATCAGTTAAACAATACATTTGGATGGGGTTGGGATTTCCCTTAACCTCGGGGTATATTTTCAAAGTAATATTAGGAAATTTATTTCACAGCTCATTACTTTAGTAGGTTGCTAGCTGTAAGATTATCCTAATTTTTTTGATGAAAATTTAACCTCTGGTATTAAAATAGGACCTATAATAAATATGAAAATTGGCATAACGTTGCATTCAATCTACATGTTAGCAGAAAATAAGCATTCTCAAATGTCTGATTTATAATGTCAACACAGGTTCGAAATGAAATCATTTGCTATGCCAATCTTTGCTATGGCATACACACATGCCATTGAACCTGTTTGAAATAAAGATTGTTTTGTTTTTTTTTTCAAAAAAAGAAAGAAAAAGCTTAGAGGCCAGGCACAGTGGCTTATGCCTGTAATCCTAGCACTCCGTAGGCTGAGGACAGCAGATTGCTTAAGCTCATGAGTTTGAGACCAAACTGAGCAGGAGTGAGAACCCTGTTTCTAAAAAAACTAGCTGTGTGTTGTAGTGGACACCTGTAGTCCCAGCTACTGGGGAGGCTGAGGTAGGAGGATCACTTGAGCCCAAGAGTTTGAAGTTACTGTGAGCTATGACACCACAGCACTCTACTGAGAAATGAAGTGAGATTCTGTCTCAGATACACACACATACACAAACAGTTTGGGTCAGTGGAACGTGCCTATAGCCCCAGCTACTAGGGAGGCTGAGGCAGAAGGTATACTACTTGAGACAAAGAGTTGAATTCCAGCCTGGACAATATGGTGATACCCTGTCCCAATGAGAAATATGTGTATAGAATGAGATAAAATATAAATAAACTGGTCTGGCAGCAGCCATCAGGTAAGCTATGCTGGGGATTTTTCCTCTCCATCCACCTTTGATCACCTGTCACCTTAGCCAGGACTGAAAACCTGCATCCTCAAAGCTACTTCTGCCTCCTGTGCACCAAGAGTTCAGAAAGCCAAGGTGGGTGCACATAGGTTCATCCGGGAGCTGAGAAGGAAGAAACAGTCTGATTTAAGGTGTTTTTTTCCTGAAGGTCCACTGGGGCAGTACTGCCAGCTTCTGTGCTCCACAAGGCTCCCTGCCCTACTTGGCTGGATAAACTACACAGACTGGGATACAAGGCCGAAGTTATGTCATATATAGGATTCATGTGCACCATGCCCTGGTGGCCACAAATGCTCAGTTCCTTGGGGTGCAACCTATGGCAAACCTGTCCATCATGGTCTTAACCCCGTAAAATTTGCTTGAAGCCTTCAATCTACTGCCTAGGAGCAGGCTAGATGCCACTGTGAGGCTTTAAGAGTCTTGAATTCTTTTTTTTTTTTTACTAATTAAAGGCATTTATTGAGTGTTAGGTATACTTTATAAGGAGTCTGAGATGACAGTACATCAATAAATAACAGTGCCAATCTTTGGAGAATAGCCTATTGGTGTCATGTGAAGTTTAACCCCGCTTAGACCATGGCTCCTGAGACTGCTCTTCCTCTGAGACCCAGAACCAGAATAATTTTTAAGCAGCAGGAATCTGTAGGCTGGGGAAATGAAGTGACTTGCCAAGGCCCCCAGCTGGTAGCCAAACTAGAAATAGCCTCTATTTCCTGACACCCAAAAGTATTCTCCCTTTTTCATCATGCTCTTCCTCTTTGATATAATCCTACTCTGGAGAGAAATGGCACAATGACATTCCAGTACAATTGGGAAAAGACACACAGGAAACAACAAAAATAAAAACTTTTTACAGACAACAGACAAACACATTGACAGACAACAAACACATCGACAGACAGCATGTCCAGCTCCAATGGCATGCACTCTGTAAAGTCTTTCCTCAACTACTTCATGAGAATGAACCCACACTAACACAGTACTGGGCTCCTACTTCTAGTGTAGTTTGTACTTCTTCCTTCTACTATGCTTAATGATTGACTGTTGGCCAATCTATCTCTTCCCTTAGGATATTAAATTCCTTATTAATGAAAAATTTAAGTTGGGATCTGTCTTATTATTATCCCCATCCCTAGCACCTACCACACTGTCATGTTATTTATATGTCAGAGGTACCAGTAATTGCTTAAGTAAAAATGAGTAAGTTAGGTAACCAACGGCTGACATAGGGTAAGGAATCTATTTCAATGAAGAAGAGTCATTAGCCAGCAAATCTGAGAAAAACAGCATAATTGATCCCGACCTGCCTCTCCACCCTGGCTCCTACCTATCACCAGAAACATCTTGTTCCCTCATGGTCATCTGAGGTCTCTGAGTGTCCAGCCACTTCTCTGAGATATCTTGATGGGCTGGGGGTAGGACCAGGGAAATGTCTGACATCCAGGTGGGAGCCATTCTTGGCGATATTGAAAGGGGCTGAGCTTGGAAGTGGGAGGGGGGAATCAACCCCTTGGAACCCGAAGGTGGAAACATCTCCACAATTTTTGAAGACTCTAGGTTTTGTCTCCAGCCATCTATGTTCCCCTGGACAATAGGAGAAACAAGGACATTCCAATTTTCAGTCCATCTTCCTCCTCTTTCTAGAGTCCTACAGCATAGTGGGTTCTTCAAGATCTTTCTCTCATCCTCCCAGTGCAAGAGTCCCTCTCCGGGCTGTGGCCACAACCCCGCCTCTCGTGCCCTGCCGGCCCGGCCCCGTCTCGCCTCTGCCCCTCAAGCCCTGAATTCTTTACTGGGTTGGCAAAGATTCAACGTACACAGTTTTTTGAGATTATCCTCATTGATCCATTCTGTAAAGCTATCAGAAGAAATCCTGATGCCCAGGGAGCACCAAAGCAGTCTGCAGACCAGAAGAGCCGTGGCCTGGGAAAGGGCCGTAAGTTACACCACTCTATTGGTGGTTCCCACAGTGCAGCTTGGAAAAGTCACAGTACTCTCCAGCTCCAGCGTTACCACTAATTTAAGTAATGTTTGTAAAATTCATACCTAGTAAACAATTTTGGATGGTGATGTCTAATTAAAATTGTTATTTGTCTGTTAAAACTAGTCTGCAGATTTGTCTCATGAATGCTTTCTCAAATTCTGAAGTGCAATAACGTTTGAAGACAATAAGTGAAGATCTATCTTATTTGTAATAAGATAAACTTTTTTGTCATTGCTTTGTCTTATTAAGGAGTTATATGTCAGTGTTTAAAACATGATGTGTGGTATAATAGGTGTAAAATAAATTCTCGAAAACAGGAGTGCTGAAACTACCCTGTAGATTTGTTTGGTGCATGTGATGAAATCTACAGCTTTACTAGGGTGATGGCAAGGCTCTGCTGGTTTACTTTCAAGTGGCTGGAGTTTTTTGGAGTTTGGAGCAAAGAATTTTTTAAGTTGGGTTTTGCTTGGAAATTTGTGCAGCTGCTGTTTCTCCAAGAAGAGTTCCCCAAATGCCAGTATTTTCAGAACTGAATAAACTTGTTCCAAGAGGCTTTTCTTTTTTTTTTTTTTTTTTTTTTGAGACAGAGCCTCAAGCTGTCCCCCTGGGTAAAGTGCCGTGGCATTACAGCTCACAGCAACCTCCAACTCCTGGGTTCAAGCGAGTCTCCTGCCTCCGCCTCCCAAGTAGCTGGGACCACAGGCGCCTGCCACAACGCCCGGCTATTTTTTTTTTTGGTTGCAGCTGTCATTGTTGTTTGGCGGGTCCGGGCTGGGGATTCGAACCTGCCACCTTAGGTGTACGTGGCTGGCGCCTTAGCCGGTTGAGCTATAGGCGCTGAGCCGCAAGAGGCTTTTCTTAATAAATAAAACATATCTTGGTTAACCTAAACAAAATTGCTTCAGTCTCCACTGTACCACTTAAGTTAACATAAGAGATGAAAGCTGTTCCTGATTCAACCATATAAATCCTTTAAAAAAGGTTCCATTTTGCTCAATGACAGTGGCAGAAAAAAGAAAATCGAGAGGGTGCTAATTGACTGATTAACATACAACAGAGGATCCTGGTACAGTGGTGCAGGCCTACAGACCCAGCTACTTGGGAGGATGAGGTAGAAAGATCACTTGAACCCAGGATTTAGGAGTTCCATGCTGTAGTGTGTCATATCATGGCTGTGAATAGCCACGGCACTCAAGCGTGGGCAATGTAGTGAGATCCTGCCTCTAAAGAACAAACAGACCAGACAATAAAAACCAACTCTGGCTAAGGGGAAAGAAAGTTTATTGGAAAAAAGATTTGTAGGTAGTTCTAGAATTGAGGAAAGAGCTAGAGATTATGACCTTTAGGACAGGAAACTGAAGTACTCCAGGTCCTTTGCAGTAGGAAACCCTAAAGTCTATGAGACTTCAGGAGCCTTCTGTCTTCAGGAGTTTCAAGTTTGGGGAAGAAGCAAAATGATGGGTCCAGTTTATGGCCCTGTTGCCAAAGGGATAGAGTAATATAATTTACAGCCTCACTGGAATCTTATGGTTAGAATGGAGAAGGAAGAAAGAAGAGATAAGAAGGTGATACCAGGTAGATGAAAATCAACAGATGTGTTCACAAGAAGTTTGTTAGGAAACAGAAGGCTGTAAGCCCAACTTCAGCACCAGATAGGTGAATGTGAATAAGACATTGCGCTGTACTTCAGTTAGAGGTACTTCCACTATATATACAGTAGAACCTCTGTGAGTTGACCACTGAAGGGACTGTAACAAACTGGTCAGCATAAGGAACTAGGCCTACTGTACTGATATGTGTATGTGGTGCATATCCAGTCTATGAAAATTAGGTCAACTTAAGGAGGTGGTCAATGTAGGGCGTTGGTTAACTATGGGGAGGTTATATTGTATATTAGTGTAAAAGGAGGAGCACAAT
>NW_003852397.1:53938104-53950751 GCF_000181295.1 Otolemur garnettii
AATATCTTCCAAGGATCAAATTAAAAAGTAATTGTGTGCTTGTTACCACCACTTCCATTCAACACTGTACCAGAGGTTTCAGTCAATGCCATAAAACAAGAAAGAACTAGGCATGGTGGCTCATGCCTATAATCCTAGCACTTTGGGAGGCTGAAGTGGGAGGATCACTTAAGCCCTGGAGCTCAAGAGCAGCCTGGGCAAAAGTGAAACTCATTTCAACAAATAATAAAAAAGTTAGCTGGGCATAGCAGCATGCTATAGTCTCATCTACTTGGAAGATTGGAAGATTGAAGTGGGAGGATCACTTGAACCCAGGAGTTTGAAGCTGCAGTGACCTATGATGATGCTACTGCACTCCAGCCTGGGTGACAGAGTGAGACCCTTTCTTTTAAACTCTAAAAAAAATTGTGATAGACAATAGGGAATATCAAGGATTGTGGTAAACTGGAGAGCTATCCTTACTCCCTATACCCGTAGTCTATCACAGGCAACATAACCTGACTGGCCTCTGTTTGTATTTCAATTTGTGATCCCAGGCCTAAACCCACTAAGGAGGATTACATTAAATGTCTAGGAAGTAAATGTTCTTTTAACTGAGGAAGACACCCGGCTAGCTTTACATGATGGCCAGGAGGGCATTTTCAGTAAATGTGATTTAAGTGGGTACTCTGGACTCCACTTGGCACAACTGCCTGTCTCTCTTTTGTTTACTTTCCTCTTAAAATAGCCTCTGCTGCCATGTGTAGACCTCTAGGTTTTGCCTCTCTCTCCCAGTGGCTGATTGCTCTTGGGTGGACTCCTTATCCCCCCCGCCCCAGTTGCAGTGGATGTGGTTGGTGCCTTGTCCAGAGCTCTTTGACTGAGCAGTACCCTATTTCCCAGCTGCTGTGAATGCTGGCTGCTAATAGCTCACAGCTGCCCTCTTCTATTGATTTTTCTTCCAAAATGCTTGAGAAATCATGTCTTTCCCATGGAGGCAGCCTATAGCAGTAACTAGTGTATATGGGGTGCACCATTGCTTCAAAGTGGTATAACTCTGTAGTGCCATTCACTCTCTGGATTGCACCATGGGATCAGGCTGAGCCTAGGCTTATTTAGCTCTATGTCCTGCCCCATCCTGATTCCCTCACTCCTTTATAGGTTTTTCATGAGAGCACTTCCATCGTAAATCTCACTGGAATCCCTTTCCTTTTAGGGAAACTGAGCTAAGACATGGGGCTTATAAGACGCTTATAAGACGCTCTTATCCCAGAGAGCCTAGCCATGCTTACACAGAATCATATCAATGGTAACACAACCATAAACTCCTGGTGCTCATTTTTTTCCTGGTTGAGCTACGGTTATTAGACTTTCCTTTTAATTTCATCAAAGCTTCCAGGAAAATTCCAATAATCCCTCTTTTTGTTTAAGTCATTCACAGCCCATTTCTCTTCCCTGAAACCAACATAATCTTAACTAATGGGATTGGTAATCCAGGTCTGACCTCACATGGCTTTGATAATATGACCCAGTGTTTCATGGGATAACATCAGTTGGAATCCTGAGGGAAAATTAATTGATTGCTTTTCTTATTCCCTTGGCATTGGTAACTAGAAGTGTTGCTAGAAACACTCTGCATCTTTAATCCTTTAGGAATTTGCCTTGCTGGAAGCTAATTTGTTACCAGTGGCTGTTTCCCTGAGACCTTGTGGTTCCCTGGAGGCTGGGAGAGCTAAATTCCTTCCACTGGCCATCATCCTCTCACATGGGAAGGCTCTAGCATCAACTTGCTTTTCTTTATTCTCATATTGCTCTCTTCAAAGTGTGGCAGGGCATATGCACATGCATTGTGACTGCATACGTGTTAGGAAAGTGGGAAGAGACAATGAGGGGATTCAGAGGAGGAGTGGTCAGATTTCAAATCACTGAAATATGGGTTATAAAGAAACGATGACAACACAAGCCTGATTAGTTCCACTCAGAATTGTTCACTGATTCATTAGGAAATTGATCCTTCTGACCTAGACTCTCCCTTCTTAGTAGTCAAAGGCAGCTTTTGTTTGAGTCAGTAATTGTGCCTTTATAGAAATTTTTTGTAGTTTAGCTTAAGACAAGTTTCTAACCAAGCCAAATGTGGACTATGATACTGTTGAAGATACTAATCTACATTCCCTTTTTGAGGGAGGGTGTCCAATTCTTCCTTCCCTCCTTTCAAGAAGCTACAGTGGTCTCAGGGAAGACATGCTACAGAATAAATAAGAAGGTAACCAGTCTTTCTGACTTGTTTCTAATAATAGATACCATAAACTGAAAGTTCATGGGTTCCCCAAGTAACTACAGACAAGGTTCATTTGGCTCACATAGAACTTTTTTAGAGCATGATTTGTGATGCATAGGGGTCAACTCTCTAGTTCACCACAATCCCCAACACTCCCTATTGTCTGTCACAGTTAATATTATCTGCCTGGCTCTTTGCTGCATCTACTGCAAGAATAAAGACCATTCTCCATAATCAGACTGTCTACATTCCAGAAAGAATGTTGCCATCACTCTTAAAGAACCCACAGTTATTGTGAAGGGTCCCAAAGGAACCCTGTGGAAGGACTTCAACCATATCAATATAGAAGAACTCAGTCTCCTTAGAAAGAAAAAGAAAGCCCAGACATGGTGGCTCACACCTGTAATCCTAGTTCTCTGGGAGGCCAAGGTGCATAGGTTGCTTGAGCTCAGGTGTTCAAAGCAGCCTGAGCAAATGGGAGACCTCCATCTCTACTAAAAATAGAAAAACTAGGTGGGTACAGTAGCACACACCTGTAGTCCCAGCTACTGGGGAGGCTGACGTAAGAGGATTGCTCAAGCCCAAGAGTTTGAGGTCAGTGTGAGCTAGACATGATGCCATGGCACTCTAACCAGAGAGACAGAGACTCTGTCTCAATTAAATTTAAAAAAAGAAAAAGAAGAAGAAGAAGAAGAGGCTCCAGGCAACAAATGGGGGGAAAATAGAAAGGAATTGGCTACTATTCATACTATTTGTAGTCACGTCCAGAACATGATCAAGGGCATTAACATTGGGCTTCCATTACAAAATGAGGCCCATGTATGCTCACTTCCTCATTAACATTGTTATTTAGGAGAATAGGTATCTTGTTGAAATACAGAATTTCTTGGGTAAAAAATACATCTGCAGAGTTCGGATGAGGCCAGGTGTTGCTTGCTCAGTATCTCAAAACCAGAAAGATGAGTTAATCCTTGAAGGAAATGACATTGAGCTTGTTTCAAATTCAGCTGCCTTGATTCAGCAAGCTGCAATGGTTAAAAACAAGGATATTAAAAATTTTTTGGATGATATTTATGTCTCTGAAAAAGGAACAGTTCAACAGGCTGATGAATAAGATCTAAGAGATGTCTGGCCAACCACATCGTGATGCCAGATGATTCCTAAGACCTATTTGTATTTTTAATGATGCAATAACAAACCTATTCATTTGGGGGGGGGAGTAGAAAAGAAATATTACCTGCTTGGCCTCTTTCTGTGTGAACTTGAATGTGTGACCCCAGGCTTAAACCCATTAAAGAAGATTATGTTAGGCCCCTAGGAAGCAATTATTCTACTTTTTTAGGAAGAAATAGGAAGATTCAAAGAGGGAAAGTTTCCCTTAGAAGAGGGGAAACCCCAGGGTTATAGTCAATAATGATCCGGGTCCTCTAAGCACTATGGAGAGTAGAACGAAACAGATTCCACAGTTCAGTTTTGGACCTTGGGCCCTGGACCCTGCTTGGGTCCAAATGCCTGAGAAGATGGAGAAGTAAGTGACAGAAGGAGCAAGACAGGAACAAGGAAAAGAGGCACATGTGAAGGCCCAGAGCAGTGATTTTTAACCAGTGTGCCGCAGCACACTGGTGTGCCATGAGAGGATCTTAGGTATGCTGTGAACATATTAGAGAGCATTAATTAAATTATTTTCTAAAGAAGTTCAAGGCACAGTATGTATATTCTTTTCTCTACTGGTTTTTTGTTGTTGTTGTTGTTTGTTTGTTTTGTTTTTTTGAGACAGAGTCTCACTCTGTCACCCTGGCTAGAGTGCCATGGCATCAGACTAGCTCACAGCAACCTCAGATTCCTCAGCTCAAGTGATCCTCCTGCCTCAGCTTCTTGCATAGTTGGGACTATAGGCACCTGCCACAAGGCCAAGCTAGTTTTCCCATTTTTAGTGGAGACAGTGTCTCACTCTTGCTCAGGCTGGTTTCAAACTCCTGAGCTTAGGCAATCCGCCTGCCTCAGCCTCCCAGAGTGCTAGAGTTACAGGTGTGAGCCACCATGCCTAGCCTTTACTCTTTTTTTTTGATCAACATAATTTAAGTGTGTTTTGGAAGTTTAACTATAGGTTCAAGTGTGCCATGAGATATAAAAGGTTAAAAAACACTGGCCTAGAGTCACAGTGGGGAAGTTCTTCCCTCTAACCACCAAGACCCTTTCTGCTTTCTCTGAACAGATTCTTAGTTCACTAAGAGTTCACTGTGGCATAGAGTCACACTGGGGAAGTTCTTCCCTCCAACTACCAAGTCCCTTTCTGCTTTCTATGAATAGATTCACTGAACAGATACTTAGTAAGGATTCATTAAATGTCAGGTAACATTGTAGGGTTATGGAGACAGCAATGAACAAACTCAGGTGGACTTTTGTTTTTTTGAGATAGAGTGTCATATGTCACTCTCGGTAGACTGTCCATGGAGTCACAACTCACAGCAACCTCAAACTCTTGGGCTCAAGTGATTCTCTTGCCTCAGCCTCCCAAGTAGCTGGTACTACAGGTGCTCACCACAATGCCCAGCTATTTTTTTATTGTAGTTGTCATTGTTGTTTAGCAGGCTGGGCTGGGTTCGAACCTGTATGTGGCCAGTGCTCTAACCACTGAACTACAGGTGCTGAGCCTGGACTTTTAATTATATACTCTCTCTCTCTCTCACCACACCACCCCATCCAGATTCTCAACTTTTCCCAAACTAACACCATGCTTTACCTCCTTAGGTACCTTGAATACCTCTTTGGCTTGAATGAGATATAGAAAATTAGTCTCCTGTCATTCATAAAATTCTAGAATGATAGCTCTAAAAAAGCCATGAGAGGACAAAGGCCTCCTACTTCCAAGAAAAGAAACAGAAATGGAGACTTAGATGGATGGGCAACTCGCTCCCTGCCTCATAATCTGCTTACTATCTGATCACACTAACATGTAGGCTCTAGCAGGGCAGGGATTTGGTGTCTTTGGTCACTATTGTATCCATAGCAATGCCATAAACAGTGCATGGAACATAGTAGGTTCTCAGTACTTATTTTCTGAATGAATGACCAGCTAAACAGTTAAGGGCAAAGTTGGTCCCAGATGACACATGTCCTGAGTCCCTATCCAGGTTCTTTCCCAAACTGGTTAGCAGAGGGAATGTCAGTGTTTTTCATAATGGTTGTTAACAAGAAACTAAGCAGGAGTGGGAGAGGAAATTCAATGATAGGGACAGTTTTCAGAAGCGTATGTGCCCATTGACTTGTAGAGGAGCCTGACCTAGTGGAGCAGCCTTGAGCTATGATTCTTTGATCAAATTTCTCCCAGAACCTCTTGAGGTAGTTGTACTCACCTGTGGAATAGGTGCATTCTGGAGACAAAAAGCTCTCTAGGAAAACCTTCCCACTTATGTAAAGCCCTTCACCCTCTTGGTATCCTGTTACTCCACTTGAAATGCAGCCAGTCACTCAGCCAATCACTGAGACCTATTATCTGGCCCATAGTGGGGCTCTAAGCAAACCTAAAGAATTAGGAGCCCCAAATCTTGGCTCTAGGAGTTTGCCTACTTTGAGGGAAGGTAAAATATATGTGTTCTAAAACAAGCACAACAATAGCTATGACTGTGATTTTGCCACAAAATTTTAAATAACAACCCCAGGCAAGGGAAGTAGGTGAGAGGCCATCAATAGCGAAAACAGCAACAGTTGAGTCTAAGGCTTGAGAGAAGGGAGGAGTCTGTGGCCTTTGTGTCTGGCCTGCTCAGCGTCCCTTCTTCCGTTTGTAGCACCTTGATTATCCCTTGAGAAACTTCCCCCTACAAGTTGTACCCTTTCTTGGTGGAACTATCAATTAAAGCACTGTAGCCAATGGCTATGTATGGCCCAGTGACTTAATTGGGTCATTCATACTCTCTCCTCCAAGATTTAAATGTTGAGCACAGGAACATACAAGTGGAAAAGCTATCCAGAATGGAAGCTCCCTGAAGGGACCGTGTTTACTCCTGCTACTTGTATTCCTTGGGTACCCTATTTGCTCTTCTTCCTGAGGCCTGCCAGTTTAGAATCCGTAAATTCTGTGAGCTTTCCCACATCACTCCAGCAAGGTCTTTTAAAGGTCAGTTTCTGTTACTGGCAACTTGAGAATCCTGCTTGGTATAAATGGGTTCCTGGAACATGCAGGATGTGACCCTACATGAATAGCTGGCAAGAAAGCAGAGCTTATTCTGGTTGAGGAAAATGTCATCAGCAAGGCCTCTCCAAGGCTCTGGTTGGCCTGGCTCAAGAGGAGACTTGAAGGGAGGAAGTATGAGAGTCAGGTGGGAGAAGTGGCATGGAGCCAGAGTGGAAAAGTCCTTTTCTACCTGCCTGGTGGATATTGGACTTTTTCCTAGATCAGAGGTTCTCATGATGTTGTTGGATACACTGCTAGGCCACAGTGAGTGAGAACTGCAGATGGAGTTAGAGCTTGCCAACAGAGAGCTGGGCAGGACACCTTAAAAACTGGGGATGGGCCAAGGAGGTGGATTGTGCTGGCTACATAGCATTTGTCTAGTGTATTGAGGCAGTAAAGAATTAGGAATCCTTACTAAAGAAAAATAAGAGCTGTGGAGGAGAAGCATATATGAGGATGTAGTAATTATAAAGGAAAGAATAGACTCTTGAGTTGGTCTGCCTGGATTTGAATCCTGGCTCTGTCACTGATTTTGTATGATTGATTTCCTTATCCTCAGATGGTCCCTACCTCAATTTAATACTATATATAGTGGCTGCAATAAATGATGGCAACTGCTATTATTTTTGTCAATGAAATTTTATTATATTAACCCAAGTTTTTAATTATTAATATCATAATTATTTCTAGTTAAACTTCATACACAAAGCCACAGACTATCCCTGCATGTACACCCACCCACACATAAAAAATACAACTATGTTTCAGAAGTACCCCTGAGGCAGAGTCTGAAATTATAGACTAATAAGCCTGACACAAAGCCAATAAGATAAAAAAGCAAGGATCCAACAGGTATAAACTTCTATCATTATGATAAAAGGGAAATAGTGAACTAAGATACAGAGCTACGGAGCAGGTAGGGACCCATGTGATTGGCAGAGTTGGGACAGTAACCTGGGGTTACCTCCTGTACTGCTAAGATCCTCAGAAACAGGATGCAGATGCAGCCTATGCTACTTGAACAAGAGTGTGATTGTTCATGAAATACCCAGTGAGCCAAAGGAACTAGACCTGAAAATGTAACTGTATTATGAAAATAGTTTCATTTAACACTCTTCAGGAAGATGGAGTGATGAAGAAAGTACTGACCTGGGAGTTAGAAGTCCTAGAACACACAGAGAATCTATCAGGATTTCTGGGAAGTGGTAGATGTTCTCAAAGCTTGGGTTTCCCATGTCAGCATCATCTGACCATAGCATGCCATTCCATTCCTCCCTGACCTTTGTGAATATGGCCTACTCTGCCTGGAACACCCTAATCTCACTTCTTCCCCCACCCCGTCCAGGTGGTCTCAGAATCTCTGAATTTTAAACATAAATATGTCCTCCTCATATCTGGCATTTTATCACAAAAGCCAATTGGTAAATGTGGACATAAACTTTATGTCATCGTAAGCTAACAAGAGTCTTTCCTTTGGGTTATTGAAGCCTAAGCATTTAAGCTAAAAGGTCACATTTTCATCATGGTCCTGCCAGGTAGGAGAAACTAATATTAACCTTATTTTACAGGCAAGGAAACTGAATTTCAGTGAGGTGAGGTGACTTGCCAAGATCACAGAGCTGGCAAAGGATCAGTTGACTCCACATCCATCTCATCTGCCTCAAATCCAGGTTGCTGTTCTTCATATTGAATTACATTCTGGGCATCCTTATGATCTCCAGGTCATAGGGCTTTGAGGGATCTTCTGGGATCAGGGTCTGGGGAACAGTCCACTCCAGGTAGTGGAGAACCAGTGGGAAAACCTCAGAATATGTTTAGAATTATCCTAAGAGATATTTGAATTCTAGCAATGAATAAGACACAAAGATCTCCAACTTGTGGAATTTAAATTCTAATGGGAGAAAGAGTCAATAAAAAATAAACATAACAAATAAATAGACTGTATGGGATGTTGAAAGGTTATCTGAGCTACAATAAAACAAGAAAAGAATGGAGTTAGAAATAGATATCAGAAGTGTCTGGATGGGAAGAAATCATACAGTTTTAAATGGGGCAGTCAGGGAAAGTCTCCCTGAGTTGCTATCTGAGCAAAGACTTGAAGAACATCAGGGACTGAACCATGAGATATTTGGGCAACGAGGATTCTAGGCAGACAGAAGAGCCAGTGCAAAGGCCCTGAGGTGGAAGCATTCCTGTGTGTGCAGGAGACAGCAAGCAAGACAGGATGGCTGCAGCAGAGCAAATAAAGTAGTAGAGAGATAAAGGAACCAGGTCTTGAAGAGTCTTGTGGCCATCTATAAGAACCCTAGCCTTTACTATGAGTGAGATAGCAAGACATTGGAGGGCCCTGACCAGAGAAGTGACAGGAGCTAACTGTTCTTTTAAAATAATAACTCTGGCCAGGTACAGTGACTCAAGCCTGTAATCCTAGCACTTTGGGATCCCGAGGTGGGTGGATTGCTTGAGCTCAGGAGTTCAAGAATAGCCTGAGCAAGAGTGAGACCCCTCTCCACTAAATATAGAAAAAACAAGCCGGGGGTCATGATGGGTACCTGTAGTCCCAGTGACTCAGGAGGCTGAGGCAAGGAGGATCCCCTGAGCCCAAGAGTTTGAGGTTGCTGTGAGCCATGATGACACCATGGTACTGTATCCAGGGCGACTAAATGAGATTCTGTGAAAAACAACAACAACAACAACAAAAACAAAAAAACTCTGGGTGCTGGGTTTGGAAATAGATTATAGGGCAGAAGTCCCTGGGCCCACCAACATAAACAAGACAGGAGGAGAACAAGACACCAGCAAAAGCAGGGACAGAAAGTTTAGAGAAAACCAAAGTCTCTTTTCCTGGATGCCAAGTAAAGAAAGTCTCTCAAAGGAGAACATGGGTCTATTTAGTCCCCTTCCAAGACTGCATTGAATATTCCAGAAAGGATTATTAGGTTGTATCATTAGGCCTTAAAGGGCTTGATGCTGCCTTTAGGAAAAGTCCAAGGCAGTTATCAGGAATTATCAAGCCTTTCATGAGCTCACTTTGCTTGTCTCATGCCAAGCCCGACCCTACCTGAAGCTGTTGCACCTCCCCAGATGTGGGGTGCTCTCTCCTAACACTGAGGCTTTTCCACAATTCTTTCTTTGCATGGAAACTTTCTATTAATCCTTCATGTCTTGGCTGAGATGAGACAGTTCCTTCTGGGTCTTCCCCTGCTCTGGGCTCACTGTTCATCTTGTACTTACCACCTGCTATAGCATTTACCAGGCTATTGAGATTGCCTATTTACCTTTCTGTGTCCTCCAACAGAGTCTAAGTTTATTGAAGACAGGGGATATTTTCCCTTCACACATAACTTGAAAAAGTTGCAGCAAATATTTTTGAATGAATTCATGAAAAGTAAAGTTCAGGCTGGGACACAGAAAGCAGAAACATCTGGTGGAGCAGTGCTGTGCTGATAAATGTTTATCAACTGGCTTTTGAGGGGAAAATCCCTGATTTGTAGCATTTGTTGAATTCCATGGTACAAATACTCCCAGCTTGGCCGACTTCAAGTTACTGATATGGCATTGCTAAATATAGAATTGGGAAGAAATGTGCATAATTGGCTCTTGCAAATAAGTGTGCACAGACTTCAGTACATCACTGTCTGTGGCAGATGGATTTAAGGGTATAAAGCTTAGGAGTGCCAACATTTCAAGTGGCATGTGAAAAAGCAGCTCTTTGACAGAGAAGCAGAGAGACGAGAGTGAGAAAATCAGGAAAACCAGGTCAGTACAGTGTCAAGGAACCCAGGGAGTAGGAATTCTCAAGAAGAGTCCCATTGTTAAATAAACCAGAAAGATTCAGTAATGTGTGGCCTGGAAAAAGCTTGTTGTATTTCAAAGTAAACAGTTTATTGTTACTTAACCAGAGCAGTGAGGACAGTAGGCAGAGTACAGACAGGAAAGTGAGGAGAGAAGGTTTGTAGCCAGGGAGGCTAGCATTTTGGATGTTGCATTAGTTTCTTGTTGCTGCATAACAAATTACCCCAGAACTTCATAGCTAAAAAACAATAAACATTATCGGATAGCTTCTGTGAGTCAGGAACTCAGAAGCAGCGTAGCTTAGACTTTGGGTCTCTCATGAGGTTGCAGTTAAGATGTTGCCTGGGTTTCTGGTCGTCTGAAGGCTGGAATGGGGCAAAAGGACCTGTTTCCAAGATGGCTTACTCATGTGGCTATTGGCAAGAGACCTCAGTTCTTCCCCACATGGACCTCTCCATAGGACTGCTTGAATGTCCTCACAATGCAGCAAGTGCTTTTCTCCTGGTCAAATGATCCAAAAGAAAGCATGGCAGAAGCTACAAGTGTCTTTCAGGCCTAGCCTCAGAAGACATATGCCATCACTTCTATTAAATATATATCCTATCAGTCACTTAGGTTATCTAGGATTCAGATTCAATAGGACCATGCAGGAGTATAGATACCAGGAGGAAAGGATCATTAGGGGCCATCTTAGAGGCTGGCTATTACAGGTGGGGACCAGGTATGGTAGGGTGGGACCTGGTAGGATTAGCTGGCCTCAGGGTTGCAAACATAACTCTGATATTAATCTGCTTCATGGAATCACAGGTATACTTGGGTTCCCCATCAGAGTTGTTAGTCAGGCTCCCAGTGCTGGAACCTCTTTCTGAAGACTTTAAAGTTGTTGTAGGAACAGGCCTAAGAGGGTGGATAATTTTTTTTCCTATGAGAACTATAAATGAGCATAGACTGAGGCCTAACATCATTATTGAGGCTATTTCAAACAAAGACTCCCTCTCTTGGGAGGTACACAATGGTTGGACCTGTGTAACCAGATGGAAGTAGCACAATGATCAGAATGTAAGAAGTATATTTTCTCTGATTCAGGGTAAACCTCACTGATCAGGGTTTATCTCTTTCTACCTTAGAGATTCCATATTTTTACAATAGTAAAGAATACAATTTGGGGGAAATGTCTTTGCCTTCTAAGTTTTGTGTGTTACAAATCTATAAAGTCTTATAATGGTAGACACAATACCTGTTAGAATAACAGCTAGCTATCTGAATCAAATCTTTGAAAACAACTAGAATTTTCTATCTATTCTACAACTGAGGAATTCTCTGCTGCTGTCATCTTGTGGCCATTTGGAGTAATAACAACTAGAATATTGCATTTGATTTGGTTCAATGAATCACCAATGTAGGACTTTCATCAGGATTCTGGGTAAATACTTGCAATGGAAGTTTGCCAAGTGCTTTGCAAGGCATGTTTTGATTATTAGAAAGTTCTTTATGGGCTCGGCGCCTGTGGCTCAAGTGGCTAAGACTCCAGCCACATACACCTGAGGTGGTAGGTTCGAATCTGCCCCAGGCCTGTGAAACAACAATGATGGCTGCAACCAAAAAATAGCCAAGCATTGTGGTGGGCGCCTGTACTCCCAGCTACTTGGGAGGCAGAGACAGACTTGCTTGAGCCCAGGATTTGGAGGTTGCTGTGAGCTGTGATGCCACTCTACCCAAGGGGACAGCTTGAGACTCTGTCTCAAAAAAAAAAAGAAAATTCTTTTTAATACTGAGCCAAATTCTACCTAGGTTTAATTTCTATCCAGTATGTACTTTTCTACTTTCTAATTATTTTAAAACTTGAGGGCAACTGTTTATTATATTTTCCCAAATATTTTTTCCATAGGCTAAAACATTGCATCTCTCCTTAAACGGTATGACATCCAGAGCCCTGTTCATTCAGAGTCTGAGATAAAGATTCTGTGCAAGTGATTGACCTGGAAGTGGCCTCAGGCACAAGCTGGAGGGGAGTAAGAGAGGAGGGAAGCAGGATGGAGAAGAGAGTAGAACTGAGCAAGTGGGGGACCAGCCCAGCCCAATGCCACAGGGAGCTCTGGAGCAGGAAGGGAACCACAGCATTAGTCCAACTTTGAGGCAAAGTATTCAGTCTTTTCTATTCTATGTCACTGAGTCATTGGCTCTGGAGGTGAGGGGAGTTAGGGGACATGGTTCCAATTTAGACAGGGAAATTCTCAAGAGAGTTAGCAGCCAACACTCTCAGCATGTGGGGTATAAGTGCCCAAGAAAGGGGAGCTGTATACCTTCTGGTAATATCCCACCTATCTCAGTCTTTACACTCAGACCAGGACCCAAATATCCCAGATGTGATCTGACATGTAGTGTTCAGGGGACCATTATTATTATTATTTTTTTTTTTTT
>NW_003852397.1:53951135-53952234 GCF_000181295.1 Otolemur garnettii
GATTTCTTGCCTCATCCTCCCAAGTAGCTGGGACTACAGGTGCCTGCTACAACGCCCGACTATTTTTTTTTTTTTGGCTGTAGTTGTCATCATTGTTGTTTGGCAGGCCCGGGCTGGAGTCGAACCCTCCAGCTCTGTTGTATGTGGCTGGCGCCCTAGCAGCTTGAGCTATAGGCATTGAGCCTCAAGGGGACTATTAAATCTCATTCTCCTTGGCCTAGGATTAATAGTCTATGTTTACATTCCAGTTGTAAACTCCAAAATATTTTTCACATAAAAATGTCCTCAACCCAAGCGTCTTCTAATAGTGCTTATAGTGTTATGATAACAAAAGCAAAAACACTTTTATTTCTTTAAAATTTAGCATTGACATTTTTGTTTTACATTAGAGCCAACTAAGTTCTCTTTGAATTTAAACTCTGTTGTTGGCCAGGCAGGATGGCTCACACCTGTAATTCTAGTACACTGGGAGGCTGAGGTGGGTGGATTTCTTGAGCTCAGGAGTTCTAGGCCAGCCTAAGCAAGAGCAAAACTCCCAGATCCTTGGGAGACTGAGGCAAGAGAATCATTTAAGCCAAAGAGTTTGAGGTTACTGGGAGCTATGATGCCATAGCACTCTACTGAGGGCACCAATGTGGGACTCTATCTCAAAAAGAAAAAAAAAAAAACACAACAACAACAAAAACCTCTGTTGTTAATTTAGCACTCTTTTCTCTGTCTTATGCAAACTTGATGAATGGGTCTCTTTAGTAACTTTCAACTTCCTTATCTGTTCTTTATGCCCAATGGCTGGTCTTCTCTCAATATCTGGCTCTTATTGCCCCTGACTAATAATTTCTATTCTTTTTTGCCCCTCTTTCAGCATCACAAAGAGAACTTTGGTTGAAAATACTAGGAGCAAACCTGAGGCCAGGGCTCAAGGGAATCAGTCAAGGTTTAATAGAAATATGAGTCTGAGTTAAAAGGACAGCTTGGAACCCAGATAGTTGTACAGGCAATGATAAATGGCCAAATAGAGAACTTGAGAATATTAGCATATAGCCCTAAGCTTCCTGGTAGCTAGACAGATGGGGAGATATCTAAAAATAATTTAGGGAGT
>NW_003852397.1:53952454-53952807 GCF_000181295.1 Otolemur garnettii
ATTCAACTCATTAAATGAGTTGCAGTGTGGCATACAATTACTCTGAACTTTATGATTTATAGAGAATTGTCTAGTATAACATTTTCCATATATCCAATTGAAGCATCATTTGCGCACCAGACCCAGATGAGGAAGGCAGCATGAAAGCTTTCTCCCTTCCCCCATCAGTTCCAATGCTCATGTTAACCTCCAGACTCAATTCAAGCACCACTCTGAGAGTCTGAACATCGCTGCAAAGGCACGAGGAATTTTATTCATTCAAGCTCAGAGCCTGGGCTGCCCTTTAAGAAAAAGCAGGAACAGCCCTTACAGACTATTTAGAAAGTTCCTTTATACCTCTCCCTCTTCCCTCC
>NW_003852397.1:53953158-53956217 GCF_000181295.1 Otolemur garnettii
GCGGCCTATTGTTCTGAATAAACAGCAAAAGGAGGTAGTTTGACTTGTGACTTGAGTTAATTAGTTTGGCTCCTACATTACCCCCTCTGTCTTGAACCTAGAGGAGCCCAATCATGGGCTTTTGACAAACTCTAGGTCTTCACTGGTATCAAGGTGGGTATAAGAGGATTGTAAGACTAGAAGTTAAACTGCATTAATAAGCCTGGGTCCTTGCTGAGTTCACGGGCACTTGGCGTGTTTGTTGGCATTAATGGGGTTCCCTGCCACTGCTATTCCCTCATAATAAGGTGGTTTTGCGTTTAGACAAAGCCAATATCTTTTAGTGAGGTTGGGCCGGGAGGCATTAAGTATCCGTTAAGTGCTGATGATTATATTCCATATAGGGTCGGGGTCAAGTGTTAGGGCTGGAGTGGCTAGAGTAGCTGCTATTTGAACTGGCACAGAAGTAGTAACTACAGGAGCAGCAACAGCGGCTGTTGGAAGTAGTACAGGGGGATTGAAAATGGGGTTGGGCCCTAATCTCATAGAAGTTCTCGTTATGGGGAGACTATATATATATATATATATATATATATCGTATTTGGAAGACAGCACCTGGGTCTGATTTTAACTTTAAGTAAAGCTGCATTTCCCAATCTCTCCCTACTTCCCATCCCCCTTGCATATTTTTATCCCTTTCTGTGAAGCTAATGTGGACAATGTCACATTTTGGATTTTTAGAGAGGCCAATACCTGGACAGGTGGAATATCTTTTTACAGTGATTAGATCATTTCCCCGTCTTGGTTTCCACCAGGTTTGGCCTGTGGTGACACAACTTTAGTCCTTACAGAAAAAGGAGCCTGCTTTCCCAGGCTGGGAAAGGTGCCTTGGGCATACATAGAAGGTATCTGACAAGTCTGGTCTATACCATAGTTGAAGTTTAAACAAGTCTTCCAAATCAAAATAGAGGTCTGGGAACCAAGTTCTTTTAGGATAGACTCCGGAAGTCTGGTATAGGATTTCCCCAGTGTCAGGCAGGAGTACCTGCCAGGTTGTATTTAGAGGAGTGTGGGGGCTGGGAATAGTATTATATATATTTAACAGGATAGTTAGAACCCCTCTAACCATCCAAGTCTCCATGTTAGTTCTGTTTTCTTATCTTGATGCAGAGCTGGTTGACGGGGTCTTTAACGGCAGTCCAACTCTTTGCCTGGGCGTCTCGTGGCTCTGGGAATGGGCAGACATGGGAGGAGTGGATCCACGGGTCGAGGCCGTTTACTTTCACAGTAGTTGGGGTGGTGAGGAGCATTAAGTATGGACCTTTCCACCTTGGTTCCAGTGTCTCTGAGCGGTGTCTCCGGACCAAAACGGAGTCACCATTGTTTACGTCCTGCTCGGTCAGGATCCTCTTAGTCAGGGGCAGGTTCTCCTCTGGTTCCACGGCAGGCTTTACTCTGCTATAATGGATGCAGGCAGGAATTTCTGCTACTCTCACAGCTGTAGATGTGGTCAGGATAACGTTGTAAGGGCCTTTCCACTTCATCCTCAGGAGAGATACACTCCAATCCTTGACCCACACCGCAGCTCCTGGAGAGAAAGGGTGGACAAGGGAAAACAGACTAACAGGACATATCTTATTCACTCATTCCTGACACTGTCTCTGCCACCTTTCTCAGTGCCTGTAACTGCTTTTTTAAATTCTATCTTTCTTAATTCTCAGGGGGATCTTGGTAAGCTCCAGGTGGTGGCCTATGATATAGGATCTTAGACAGTGAGAATTCCTGTCCTTTTAGTAGGAGTACACTTAATCTTAAATAACACCAAGGGCAGGTCACTTACCCTCTGTAAGTTTGTCTCCTGGTACACTTTCCCTAAACTTGCTTTGATAGCTCTATACATGCGTTCCACCTTCCCCGAACCTTGTGGGTGGTAGGTCGCGTAGAGTTTCCAGGTAATGCCAGGATGTTAGCCGTCTTCTGGATCAATTTGGAGATGAATGCTGGCCTGTTGTCTGACCCAATCCTCAGCAGGAGCCCAAACTGTGGTATAATGTCTCTCAAGAGTGCCCAGGTGACTTCTTGCGTCTTCTTGGTGTGGGTAGGATATGTTTCTACCCATCCGGAGTAGGTGCACATCATCACCAGCAAGTACTTGTTTTCTCTATATCTGGGCATTTTAGTGAAGTCTACCTGAAAGTCCTCAAAGGGCGTTGCTCCAAATGACGGGATTCCTGGGGGTATCATTGGTCCTTGGTGGGCATTGAACTGGCTTCAGATGACACCTCGCTGACTGATGGCTTTTTCCAGGGCTTGGGCCGTCACATAACTGCTTCCATTTAACATACAAGTCCCAGTCTGCATCTGTCCAAGGCTGGTCACTCAAGTCAGGTCTGCTAGAGTACACACATTATCTATGGATTCCACACAGTCATGCTCAGTCTCTCTTTCATTGGCTGGAAGGAGCATGGCTGGGTCAAAAATAAATGTCCTTTAGTGTCCATTAAAGTGACCATAGAGTGGGATACTTTTACTCTGCAGTCTTGCCCTAGAGTCAGCTTATCGGCTTCTTGCATGAGGAGAGCAGTAGTGGCTAGAGTCCGTAAGCAGGGTGGCCATCCTTTTGCCACTCCAGCTAACTGCTTAGAGAGGTAGGCTACAGGCCTTGGCCAGGACCAAATTAGTTGGGTTAATATATCCATAGCCATCTTATCCCTTTTTGAGACATACAGAGTGAAGGGCTTGGTTAAGTCTGGCAATCCCAGTGCAGGGCAGTCATTAGCCCCATCTTTAGCTGGGAGAGGGCCCGTTCTTATTCTCTTTACCATTCTAAGGACTTTCCTTCCTCTCCTTTAGTTGCCTCATACAGAGGTCTAGCCAAGATGGCAAAGTTGGGGATCCAAAGACGACAGAAACCAACTGCACCTAGGAATTTCCGAACTTGCCTTCGGCTTGTAGAGGTTGGGAGGTGACTAATGACTTGTTGCCTCTCCATGTCTAGATTTCTCCCTCTCTGCTGGATGATAAATCCTAGATAAGGTACTCACTGCTGGCAGATCTGAGTCTTTTTTTTTTTTTTTTTT
>NW_003852397.1:53956442-53963298 GCF_000181295.1 Otolemur garnettii
AACCCGCCACCTTAGGTGTATGTGGCTGGCGCCTTAGCCGCTTGAGCCACAGGCGCCGAGCCAGATCTGAGTCTTTTATTTAGAAACTTTATAGCCACATACCTCTAGATGTTGCAATAGGCAGTCTGTACTTTGAGCACAGCCCTGGGGAGTTATCTTTCACCCAGACCCGCGGCTATCGCTGGGCCAGTTCAGGCTTCAGTCCTTCCCCTGACTGAGTCACAAACAGCCTCCATGCCCAAGGCTGACATCAGATCTGGTTTGGGCAGTTGTAGCTGTATATTTCCTCGTGGCCTGTTATGGAACACTTCTGAAGGAGACAAAAGGTTTGTTCAGCAGTGGTTCTGTTGCTCCTATGTCAATCCTGTGGTCTGAGAGAGGGGCTACTGGCTGGGTGACTACCAAGTGTTCACCCCTAGTATTAATTAGAAAGTCAATGTCCTTGCCCCCAATTCTTACTCGGACCATGGATTTTCCGGGGGTGGCTGAGTCTGGTTCCCTTCAGTCTAGCCGGGCCTCTCCCATTAAGTTATAGAGGGCTCCCTGCTCTTCTGGTTCTGTGACTTTTTTCCCAGGATTTTTTATATTTCTTTGTCTCTGGGGACACTCATTCTTCCAATGCCCTGTCTCTTGGCCAGTTGTATACAGATCCCTTCACAAGGAGGGGCCTTTTATCTTAGGTCCCCTATTTTCTCGCACTCCTTGACCCTGTCCTCTTTGAAAGGGAGGGGGTCTTTCCCTTGTGCCTTTCAGAGCCCCGGCTGAGATTGGCCCTTCTCTTCATGCCCCTGTTTTTTTTTTCTTTATGGCTTACTGCTTCTCGATTCACAAAGACCTTTTGTGCTATTTCCAGGAGTTGTAAGGTGTTCATACCTGCAAACCTCTCTTGTTTCTGCAGTTTTCATCATATATCCTTAGCACTTTGGCTAACTAGGGCCATATTAACCATCCTCTGATTCTTAGGGCTCTCAGGGTCAAAGGGAATATACATCTGAAACATTTCACATAACCTCTCATAGAACTGGCCTGGACTCTTAGTCTTTCCTTGGGGAACCTCATTTACTTGAGTCAAATTGGTAGTGTTCTATGTCCCTTTCTCAGTCTCTGTAGCAATGTTTCTTGGTACCAGATCTGCCAATATTTTCAGCACCACTACTCTAGGTTAGGTTGAAAGCACTTTCCCTTCCTGTCCCTGTATTACTAGCACTGTCACAACCTGCCCTCTCAACCAAGGTGGTTGGCTCACTACTAGCTGTAGCCAGGTATCTTGTACGGAAACTGCTCAGAGTGAATCCCCTTTCCAGTAACTCTGTGCCATACTTCAGACACTAGGGATTTTTAAACTTCCCTCTGATGGCCATCCAATCCCAAAGGGGAGCCATTCCTGTTCACAAAGACTTCTTAGCTTTCCTGTGTTATAGTCACTTACAAATCCCTTCTTAAAGTGCTTTAACGTGGTAGTCAGTGGGGCAGACTTCCCTTGTTGATGTTCCCCATTTCTACCCAAGGTCTCTCTTCTGAGACTCACACTCATACCACACTTTTTGGCCAGTCTTTTAGTCCCATTTAACAGTTTAATGACTCATTTTATGAGTCGGCAGTACAGATAAGGCTGGGATCTAATATAGGTGGGCCACAGCCTTTTTTTTTCCTTTGAATTATTTTTTCTCTCTTTCTAATTTCTCTCTTTACTAAAGATAAATTACAATAGAACCAACTCAGTTGCCAAAATAACCTATACCTTCAGTATACTGATTATTTGCATAAAGCGCAGTAAGAATTATTAGTCATCTAGACTCTTTGGCTTTGCTGGAAACTTTTATAAGGAATTTTCAGGCCGGACTTTTTTAAGAGCCTTTCATGAGCCCAGGTTTTATCTGTGCCATAAGATACCTGTGTGCATTGGGTAAATTCCTCTTCTCTTGAGGTCCCCAAGCACCTTTCAATTTCCGGACTTGTCAGCAAGCAACCTTCGTTACTTACCACAGATTAGGAAAGGTTATTGATGGGTATCTGGTCAGTTTTCCAAAGGGCTTTTTTTATTGGCTTTATAAAGTAAACTTTAATTCCTTAATGCAGTCTGGACACCTCTGGAAATGCTATTCCAGCCAAAGCCTTGGTAAAATACCAGTGCCTTCATCATGTCCTATAGAACAAAACAGATTTTTATTGAACTTATGCAAATAACTGTATTGTCAGAAAATAATAATATTTACTAATGACTTTCAAATTCCAGAGAAATCAAGGAGAGAGAAAAATACATATTTCAAACTCTGCTCATAAGTACCTACATTGCTTTAAAAGCTACAAATAGCTCAAAAGACAGAGAATTCTTTTCTTGACTTCTGGAAAACAGAACACAGAAAGAACCAATAATATTTCAAACAAAAAGCCATAACAAAGTAGCCTAGTTTTACATAACTGATTTTTGTTCTATTTGAAGTTAGGTTAGCAACATTCATAGACATGTTAACTTTTCAATAAAAGTTCTAAAATCTGCTTTTAGCCCAAAGGTACTCAATTTCCAAAGATATCAGGAATTTGAATTCGAGAGAATTCGTCAGCCTCTCTTAATATTTCTTTTCTTTTTTAGATGAATTAAAATTATTACTGACAATATATGTTAGAGCAGACCAATATTTTACAATATTAGAACACACACATATATATAACCATAATTTATATAAAATTAATCACCATTTTATATTTGACAATGTTTCCTATATATTTTTAATATTCAAATGAGTTCAATTTGGGTTTTTTCTTTATGCCTTTCAGTGGTCTTAATATTTCAAAAAGACCAAATTTAGAGTTATGTTTTTTTGTTTTCTGGACTGAATTTAAACCTGCCAGCCTTAGTACATGTGGCCAGTGCTGCAACCGCTGCACTACAGGCACTAAGCCCCAAATATAGACTGTTGATTTTGGAAGGTTTGTCAAATAACAAAAGGCCTAAAGCATTGGCTTAAATAAGATTACATGCCAAAAGATTTTAAAGGAAATACATAGTCAACTGGATCACATGTAAATTCTTTCATAAATTCTTTTTTTTTTTTCATTTAACCTGTACAGACAATCTATAAATATTCTAAACCTTCTTTAACTTTTGCTCTGCCTTTTACTTTCTTACACAATCATTCTGTTCCAGGACAAAATTTATCACACAAGATTTTTTCTTTATATCATGTCATTCTTCTTTCTAATTTCTCTTATTCTTAAAAACTTTCCATAAAACAGAATTTCAGTTTACTATGAAGTCACCCATTCACTTGGCCACACTGACAATTAGAAGGTTTAAAAGGCAAGAATCTTATCCTTTGACAAAGACTCAGTTTCTCCAACAATTTAAATAACGAAATGATTACATTTTACAAATAAGAGACATTTTATGAGATGTAACATTGATACAGGATTTTTTTACTCAGGGCTGGACAGGGAATCCCATTTTATTGTTATTCGTTGGGTTATCTTTTTTACGGATCTCGCAACCTGCTTCCAGGACCGGGCAAATGGAATTCTTTTTGTTAGGTTGTATAGAGAAAACATGAGATTTGCGGGGGTTTGGGATAGGATCAAGGTAGATAGATAGTGTTAGAGTAAAAAGTAGAAAAGGAAAGCAGAGACTGCGGGGTCGAAATCAGAGAGAGTCCCCTGAAGGAATTGGTCTGTGATCCACTCAAAATAGTGTTTAGGGTTGACAGACTGGGGTCTGGACCAGTCCTCATAGAGACACTGGGCGAAACACTGAAACCTGCAGTTTGAACACAAATAAGGTAAGCAGACCCTGTGTAGGTTTAACTGGCAAGTTTTACACAGTGTCATATATATATATGAGTGAAGGTATCGAAGAAGGAAGAGCAATGGACAGTCCTTAAAATGCGGATAGAAAGGAGAAAGTAAGTTAACAAAAGAAAACTCACACTTAAACACTTTAGACAACACACTGTCCAGGGGGACTTGAACCCACCCTGGCTCTGACCAAGTAGGAGACAAGCACACTGTCCAGGGAGACTCGAACTCGTGCTGGCCCTAATCAAGTAGGAGGATCTTACCATGCACTGTGCTTCCTTCCTGGAGCGTCTTGTCATCTGCCTCCAGACTGGTCCCTAGAAAACATATGTAGTAGGAGAAGACGTCCTCTCCCCCTCTTCACGGCTTGGGGCTGCAGTGCGTCCACCTCCCCATTCAGCCGTGACCCACAAACACAGATACAGAGACCGACCACAAAAACGATACTAGACAGCTTGCAAGCAGACAAATCTCACCAATCAGTGTCCCTCCGATGTCAGGGGTCTCTCAGAGGGGCTAGAATCCCGGACAAGCCCCCAAAATGTTAAACCCCCCCCAGACTCAATTCAAGCACCACTCTGAGAGTCTGAACATCGCTGCAAAGGCACGAGGAATTTTATTCATTCAAGCTCAGAGCCTGGGCTGCCCTTTAAGAAAAAGCAGGAACAGCCCTTACAGACTATTTAGAAAGTTCCTTTATACCTCTCCCTCTTCCCTCCCATTAGACCATCTCACCCCATCCTCTTATTGGTAGGTAAACCATGTCTGTCCTAAACTGACAGGTACAGGGTGGTCGTATTCAGGGTTGATTGGCTCAGGGAGGAGTCTTCTTTGTCTCAGGTGAGCAAATGAGAAGGAAGGGATAAAGGTCGCAAGTGGGGCGAGTGCAGAGTAGAGTGACGAGTGCAAAAAGGGAAGGAGGTCGCAAGTGGGGCGAGTGCAGAGTAGAGTGGCAAGTGCAAAAAGGGGAGGGGGGTCAGGATGTGGGCTGAGTGCACAAGGGGGCCAGTGGGACAAAGGGGAGGGGGCCAGGATGTGGGCTTTAACACCTAGGTATGATAAGGTCCTTGGTATGTGGCGGCCTATTGTTCTGAATAAACAGCAAAAGGAGGTAGTTTGACTTGTGACTTGAGTTAATTAGTTTGGCTCCTACACTCATACATCTAACCAGCCCTGGGGTAGAGAAAGCCACCTTTTCTCTGCCCGTGACTGATACATGGGCAACCTAGTGAGAGAGAAGGTACAGCTTTCTCTTCCCAGGCTCCCATCAGCAGAAGGAGCCATCACTGTGAGCCGTCCTGCAAGTGTTTTTCTCTCCACCAGACTTATCCAGAACTGGAAAATGGTTTTCCCAAAGGGTAATGGATGAAAAGGGTCACTGTGAAAGGAATATAATACTCAGGAAAAACCAAGGACTGCCTAAAATCACCTTGTGTACTCCTCAAAATATGTGTCCCATCAGCTTTTGGGAAGCACTGTCTTACAGCATATTTTCTGGAGTAGAAAATCATCTAATTATTCTATGGTAATTCCTTTCTCCTACTCTCCCAGACCAAAGACAAAAACCCTGAGAGCAGTGAGACTGTATGGTGGAAAACCATTGCAGATATCACCTCTGAACCAAGAAGTAATTTTTTTCTTTTCTACACAGAGCCATGGAGCTTTACATACGACAAATGCTCTGTCATTTGTTACCCTGTCCACCAAAGTACAATAGACCTTTACATGACTGAGCTCTGTTTAAAAATCAACTTAATGAATTGCATTTATGCCATCAAGCAGAGATTCCGGAGATGAGGAAAAACCTGGCATTAAATTTACTTCCCCAAATGCAGGCACAAGGCAAATTCTGTACTGGGATGGTTAAATCTGGGTTCTTAATTTTTAGAGTCACTATTTCTGTCTATATTTAAAATAGGTAATTATCAAAAAAATTTAAAAAATAAAACAGGTAATTATCTTTTAACTAGGCCAAAACATTCAAGTTTCAAAAGGTCACAGTGAAAAGTAAGTTCTTATCTTTCCTTTTTCTCTGGTTCCAATTCCTTTCCCCCAGAGTTAAATGACATTACCAGTTTCTTATTCATTTTTCATCATAGCTATCCTTAAAAGTAGATGTCAATTGTACTATATGAATAACTATATTCATAATTTCTTTAAAATAGTGTTCTAGTGATATTTTAGGAAATCTTTTTTTCCTTTTATGTCACCTGTCTTAGTTTGGGTTTCCTCAAAAGCACACTCTGAAGCAAGGACTTGGGTGCAGGCAATTTATTAGGAAGATGATCCAGGGAGCTGAAGTGCAAGAGTCAACCAGGAAGAGAGGAAAACTAAGACAAGGAAGACAAAGAAGAGAGAAAACTAAGATGGTAACATCAGCAATGAATATATAATCAAGAATTTTGGTTTGGGCCAGACACAGTGGCTCAGGCCTATAATCCTACTGCTTCGGGAGGGCAATAAAGGAAGATTGCTTCAGGCCAGGAGCTCAAGACCAGCCTGGGCAAAATAGTGAGACTCTGTCTCTAAAAATAGAAAAAGAAAAGACAGAAAGGCAAAGAAAAGTTAACTTTTCCCAAAGTGGTATCAAACTTGCTGCAGAAACCAAACAGTGATCAGTCACAGATTATTGATTGCAGGCTCGGGGCCTGTGGCTCAAGTGGCTAAGGCGCCAGTCACATATACCTAAGGTGGCTGGTTCAAATCCAGCCCGGGCCCGCCAAATAACAATGATGGCTGCAACCGAAAAATAGCTGGGCATTGTGGTAGGCGCCTGTAGTCCCAGCTACTTGGGAAGCAGAGGCAGGAGACTTGCTTGAGCCCAGGAGTTGGAGGTTGCTGTGAGCTGTGATGCCATGGCACTCTATGTAGGGGGACAGCTTGAGGCTCTGTCTCAAAAAAAAAAAAAAAGTTATAGATTGCAAATAATTTGACTCTTTTTGTCAATTACTTGCTTAACTTCATCAGATGTTTAAAAGACATTAAAAAAGAATTTTTTTTGAGACAGAGTCTCTGTGCCCTAGGTAGACTGCTATGCTAAAGAATTTTTCTTTTTAATTTTTTTTTT
>NW_003852397.1:53964237-53971171 GCF_000181295.1 Otolemur garnettii
CGGCTATTTTTTGGTTGCAGCCATCATTGTTGTTTTGGCGGGTCCAGGCTGGGGATTCGAACCCGCCACCTTAGGTGTATGTGGCTGGCGCCTTAGCCAGTTGAGCCACAGGCGCCGAGCCCAACAAGTTCCTTCTTTGACCTAATGTCTGCCAGTGCCCAGGCTTTCTTTCCCCTGATGATTAATGTTAGTTAACTGGAGAGTGAGCATTCTATCAAACTCTATTTAGAGTTCTAAGGCAATCATTGTTTTCACCTTTCCCTCTCTACAGGGACTGGTTTAGACATGGCCATGTGATGCATGAAATATCCAGAAGTTAAGCAGCTAGCGTTTCCTATTGGTGACAGCTGCTTTCCAGATGCCAAAATCACCCCTTAAATATTTTATTGCATTAAAAAAATGGTCCTAGATGCTGCTTTCCACAAACTTTTTAGATGGTTTTTCAATCTATTACTCCACAAAGTGGAAGCCATTATCACATTTATTTTTCATGAAGTGCTGTAATAGGACTCCTGGATTCAGCAAGTGAAGCTGAAAGCCTTATTAATAATGAATGTTAAGTACAACTGATAGGCGCTCTTGTCATCTTAACATCACTGAGAGTGTTAGAGCAGAGGTGTACATAAGGTAACATGATCGCACACTGCTTTCCTTCTGCTAGGAAACTGGCAATGAAGGGACTGGAGGGGAATCTGTAGTTGTCATCTTAAGTGAGTGGTTCTCCAGCATTAGTGAGCATTCTTCACTTGCTGAATCTGGGACTCAGAAAAAAAACAATGAGGGTGATTCTAACTTGAAAGGTGTCCCTCCCTCCTTCCTTTGAACAAATATCACTTAAGTTCCTTCCATGTATCCCACAATGTCTTAGGTCTCTGAATAGGTATGTTAACAGCCCTTCTAAATTGCCTTTTGGCAGGTACTTCAGAGAACACACTGTAAGAGAAGCTGGCCTAAAGAAACCTGTAATCGATATTGTGGTTATCTTTCTGACATTCATCTTATTCAGCTCCCACCCATGCCACAGATGTTATATTGTGTTTATGTATTCACCCTTCTCTGCTCAATCCTGTGCTTCAGGAGAGGACAATGACACATCCGGGGTGGGGGTCCTAAATGTACTAAGGCAATCATGGTTTTCTCCTTTCCCTTTGCAGAGGCTGGTTTAGACATGGCTAGGTCATGCATGAAGCTGAGGAGAGATCTGCAGGGAGCTTCTGGAAAGATTTTCTTCCTCTTAATAAAAGACATACTTGAAAAGATGGTCTTTTCTTCTTATGGACATGGCTAAATCTAGATACAAAGTCTGCCACTGGGACAGTCACCTTATAACAATGTGTGGGGGGAGTAGCCCCCAAATGAAGCCTGCTCACCAGGGTGACAGAGAAGCAAGATAGAAAAAACTTGGTCCTTGATCATCTCATTGAGCCATGGAATTATCCAACCCTGGATCTGTCCTATTTTTGGACTTTTAGGTGTAGGATAATAAATTTCCTTGTTGTTTAAGCCAGATGGGTTTGGATTCTTTTTATTTTTTTATTTTTTTATTTTTTTTTGAGACAGAGTCTCACTATGTTGCTCTCCGTAGAGTGCAGTGGCATCACAGCTCACAGCAACCTCACACTCTTGGGCTGAAACGATTCTCTTGTCTCAGCCTCCCAAGCATCTGGGACTATAGGTGCCCATCACAACACCTGGCTATTTTCTTGTTGCAATTGTCATTGTTTTCTAGCTGGCCTGGGTCAAGTTCCAACCCACCATCCTTGGTGCATGTGGCCAGTGCCATAACCACTGTGCTACGGGCGCCAAGCTGGGTTTGGGATTCTTTTGTAACTTCTACTAAAAATATTCTGACTGGTATTGAATTTGTTTGTTCACTTTTGATTCAGAGTTTAAGCTTTCTGTAACTTACTGTTCAATAATTATAATGTCTCTGGTGGGTTCCCTAAAAGCTGAGCCTTTGGCAGGGGTTTGAATGCATATGATTTACTAAGCTCATGCCCTTAGGAGTAACCAGTAAAGGAGGCAATGAGACAGAATAAGGCAAAGGAGACAAGATGAGCAAGAATGTGGCTTTAGCCTTGGCCTGATCCAAAGGAGGTTCTGTCACCAAAATGAATTGGGGTCCTGTGGTCCAGCACAGTAAAGCCAGACATTGATGCTGAAATTTGCAGCAAGAGAAAAAGGCATTTTATTGCATGGCATTGAGCAAGAAGATTGTACAACTAATTTTTAAGACCTGAGCTATTTTTTTTTTTCTGAGACAGAGTCTCACTATGTTGCCCTCAGTAGAGTATGGTGGCATCACAGCGCACAGCAACCTCAAACTCTTGGGCGTAAGCGATTCTCTTGCCTCAGCCTCCCAAGTAGCTGGGACTACAGGTGCCTGCCACAATGCCTGGCTATTTTTTGGTTGCAGTTATCATTGCTGTGTAGTAGGCCCGGGCTGGATGCAAACCCACCAGCCTCGGTATATGTGGCCAGCATCCTACCCACTGAGCTATGGGCTGCACCCAAGACCTGAACTTCTAGAAGGCTTATAAGCAAGCGTTTTTTAAAGGCAAGGGTACATTTTAATAAAAAAAAAAAATAAAATTGTAAATCAATACATGAAAGTTATACATTGGTTTGGTCACTGGATGTGGCTCTATTCAGGCCTCTTAGGAAAAAGTTTAGAAGAAAGAATGGTGGTTAGAGTTTGATTTTCAGTTGCCCCTTATCTGAGGTCAATGACATTTTTCATTTGGTGGGGATTTCTGAAAAACAACTTAAAGAAGGTATGTAAGATGTTATTATTTAGTTTCTACAGGGAACCCAAACAACTCAAGACTCTGGCTTGCTTGGGACACTATCTTCTTTTTCTGGGGTGGGGGGACACTATCTTCACCATCTTCCTATCAGATTACTAATTTACTTTTTAAGGCCAGCCAGGTGCCTAAAATTTCCCTTACAAGGACTCAAAATTTTTCCTTTATTTCTATGTTGCCCTACGGGGTCTCCTGCTCTATCTTAGTTCTGGAGCTACATTGTCAGTATGGTAGCCACTAGCCACATGTAGCTATATAAATTTAAATTAGTTAAAAGGAATTAAAATTTAAAGTTTAAGGGGATTTGTGTACTCCCACTTAATGGCCACAAGGTAAGGATATATGGCATACCTCCTGGGTACAGGACACAACTACAACAGGACTCTACCTAACTCTACCTAACGTTGTAACCTAATTATTTTTACATCCACATTAACCTGAAATAATACAAATAAAATAAAATAAAATAAAATAAAATAAAAAAGTAAATAGAGAAGTAAAAGTTAAAATTTAGTTCCTTAGTCACATGCCAAGTACTCAGTGGCCACAGGGAAAGTTCATAGGCAAATTCCTGAGCTATAGAACTCATACTAGCTCCAAACTCATCATCAGGTAAATGTATCCCAGTTGTGAGATATTCAGTGAGAATCCCAGTTGTGACTACTATCCTTAGTGTCTGAGCAGACATAAGCTGGGATGCAGTGCTATTGGCAGAGTGGTGGGCAATACTCCATCCTTGCTAATTCACATTGGGAATTCAGAATCTCCTGGATTGTTCCTGAGAAGCACTTTTAATCCCTAACAATTCCCCTGGGGTTCAGACAAATACCAACTATATAAACATATTTTCTTTTGGGCAGATTACTCCAGTAATGCCCATCTTACAGGGAAGACAATGGAGCCTCAGAGAGCAGACTCCAAGGAAGGAAGAGAATTGGCACAATGAGTAAGACCTAGAAAAAAATGCCTGGATTTCAAAGAGAGCTGGTGACTCCAGACAGAACTTGGAGCTGCTGCTTCAACTGTCTCATCCAGCCGCTGTATCCTATGAGAAAGAGGATGAAAGTATACATTTTTATGAAGTATTCATTATACTTCTATAATACAACTATATGTTTACTTTTTGGTTACTTTTTCATATGACATCAATTATTTAAAGAAAAAAA
Source organism: Otolemur garnettii (assembly GCF_000181295.1). Taxonomy (NCBI): domain Eukaryota; kingdom Metazoa; phylum Chordata; class Mammalia; order Primates; family Galagidae; genus Otolemur; species Otolemur garnettii. The sequence goes on from NW_003852397.1 coordinate 53,968,208, forward strand.
TTTTCTTAGAAACAGGTTTTGAGGCTTGGCACCTATGGTTCAAGTGGCTAAGAAGCCAGCCACATACACCTAAGGTGGCGGGTTGGAATCCAGCCCAGGCCCACCAAACCAACAATGATGGCTGCAACCAAAAAATAGCTAGGTGTTGTGGCGGGTACCTGTGGTCCCAGCTACTTGGGAGGCTGAGGCAGGAGACTCTTTTTTTTTTTTTGGCTGGTTCAGGAAGATCAGAGGCAGCTGCCTTTATTAGAGGTCACAGGCCAGCTGACTTCAATCAAAGGCCACACACTTGATCTTGAAGTCACCATCAGCTGCCATGTAGTTGACGGCCTCCAGGTTGAGGCGGTTAGGGAACTTGAATGTGTAACCATCTGGCAGCTTGACGGTCAGGTCGGCCTGGTCAAAGCTGATGCACACCTCCATGACACTTCCGGGCTGGAAGGGAAAGGCAGCCTCCCGCTGCTCAGCCTTCCAGGCCCCGCCATCCTTGCTGTTGCACAAGATAGTATTGGCATCCCCGTGGGCATCGAAGTAGGGGTTGAAATGCAGGCACAGGTTGTTGCTGTCTTTGCCCAGGTTCAGCACAGAGCTCTTGGTGTCAGGGGCCACCTCGCCCCGTACTCTGAGGCACTCCCCAGGTTTGAGATTCAGGGTCTGCTGGCGACCAGACCACAAGCCATGATTGAAGCAGGAGGATGTTCCGGGACCGGTGCACCAGCCATCTGAAGACTCCACCCCAGGAGACTCACTTAAGCCCAGGAGTTGGAGGTTGCTGTGAGCTGTGATGTCGCGGCACTCTACCCAGGGGATAGCTTGAGGCTCTGTCTCCAAAAAGAAAAAAGAAAAGAAACAGGTTTTCACTGTATCACCCGGATCAGTGTCAAACTCCTGGCTCAAGTGATCCTCATGACTCAGCCTTCTAAATAGCTAGGATTACAGGCATGTGCCACTATGTACAGCCTGACACCAGTTTTGTACTGCCATCTTCTATAAAAAGAATAAAAGATAATTTAGTCTTTCCTCTTGAACAGTTGATTAAAATTTGTTTTTGCTATTTTAGAAACATTTCTTTTTTGCTTCAGAACTTGTTATGGAAATGCCACACCTCTATCTTCTTCTTCAGTTCCTTGATCAGGGGTTACTTATTCAGAGTAAAGTCCTCAGATAAAACAGCCACGTGATCTCACTGTCCGTGGACTCTTAATAGCAGCTTCCAGGGCAGCTAGTCTAGCTTAGGTCAAGTTCTCACTGCCCTGTTCCATCATTGGTTTGGGTTAGGGGCGAGGAAGTGCTGGAGGAGGAGACATAGTTGCCCCTGAGCAGGAAGCTCAGATTCTCCTCCTTGAGGTCAAAGACAGAATCCACAGAGTAACTGACATACCCCCTCAGTGCACATCAGTCCTATGTTCACTGCTGGCACCTGCAACATTGCCTAGGGGCTGTTCTCTGGTCACTGAAGCCCACTTTGCTTACCTGTGTGGCAAGCTGCAGATGTCTGGGAATTACTGCCCCTTTCCCCCCAGTAGCTTGTAGCCAATGATGTGGAAGTTAGTGTATAAATACTGAGAAAAATTACAATTACACAATTACAAGAGGAACTCTACCTAACAAATATTGTAAACTAGTTGTTCCTGAAATTAAAAAATAAATAAATACTGAGAAAAGAAAGAGCTATCTGAGCTACGTGCGGTATGCCAAATTTATCAGGCCCAGACAGACTGAGTGGGGAACTTCTGTCATGACCCCCACCCATGTCTAAAGACATTGTGTTCCAATTTGGCTGCCTTGCCCATTATCTTCAGGTCCCTGGAATTTGTGATACAAAAAACAATATAAAGCCAATCAATAGCTTATGCCACTTTAACGTAAATTCTTAGTAAAGAACTTAAAAATTGCCTCTTATTTTTTTCTTTAAAGACCCCATTTGTGAGCCAGGCATGGTGGCTCACACCTGTAATCCTAGCACTTGGGGAGGCCAAGGCAGGAGGATCGCTTGAGCTCAGGAGTTCAAGACTAGCCCGAGCAAGAGGAAGACCCTGTCTATTAAAAACAACAACAACAAGAAGAAAAACCCACTTACACAAAGATGTGGAATCAAGCTAAGTATCCATTAATTCATGAGTGTATTAACAAAATGTGATATACACACACACGCACAATACATACTATGAAGTACTACTCAACCATAAAAATAAATAAATTATTGCCTTTTGCAGACATTCAGATGGAGATGGAGACCATTATCCTAAGTGAAGTGTCTCAAGAATGGAAAAACAAACACTACATGTATTCTCTAATAGTTTGGAACTAATTGATGGGCACACATGGACATAGAGGGAAGTAAAAGTCTTTGGAAATCAAGAAGTGGGGAGGGAGCTGAGCTGGTAGCTCATGCCTATAATCTAGGCCTCTAGGAGGCCTAGGATGGTGGATGGCCCAGGCTTAGTAGTTTGAGACTAGCCTGAACAAGAGCGAGACCCTGTCTTTACTAAAAATAGAAAAATTAGCTGGGCATTGTGATGGGTGTCAGCTACTGGGAGGCTGAGCAAGAGGATCTCTTGAGCCCGAAAGTCTGAGGTTGCTGTGAGTTATGATGAAATGGTACTCTAGGCAGGGCAACAGAGTGAGACTTTGTCTCAAAAAAGAGGAGTGGGGGGAGGGGGAAAAACCTACTTAATAGGCACAATGAACACTATGTGGGTGATGGGCCTGACTTAAGCATTATAAAAACTATCCATGTAACAAAATCATTTGTACCCCATCTTAATATTTTGAAATAAAAACAAAACAAAACAAAACAACCAAAAAACTCACTTATGGCACAGTAGCTCATGCCTATAATCTCAACGCTTTGGGAGGCCAAGGTGGGATTGCTTGAGGCCAGAATTTCAAGACCAGACTGAGCAACATAGTAGGACCTCTTCTCTATAAAAAATTTAAAGGCTCAGCACCTGTGGCTCAAGC
>NW_003852397.1:53972409-53980005 GCF_000181295.1 Otolemur garnettii
TACTTGGGAGGTAGAGGCAGGAGACTCGCTTGAGCCCAGGAGTTGGAGGTGGCTGTGGGTTGTGATGCCACAGCACTCTACCCAGGAGAACAGCTTGAGTCTCTGTCTCAAAAACAACAACAACAACAACAAAAACTAAACAAACAAAAAACTAGATTCTGAACTTTTGATTGTTTTAGGTTGATAATACCAAAGCCCGTCATGCCTTGGGTAGGGTACCTGACTGAGTCTACACTGGTTCCCAGAGTTCCCATAGTGATTGAACTCTAGGTGTCCTCATGGTAACTGGCTTGATAATGTCCATGCCTCCTTTATTTGGCTACTTTCCTCTCCTACTCGTGTTTCTTTACCCTCCTACACAAACTACTTGCACTTGAGTCATGTCTCAGTGTCTGTTTCTTAGAGTATCCAACCAAGGCACTGTATAATGTCCACCAGGGGCAGTTGACACTGGGGACTGTGTAATATGGACATCATGCTGCCAGCCTGTTGCCTAGTCCAACCCCTAGGAGCATTGCCAGGGCACAGAGATCAGTGTGGCATGCTGTATCCCACATCTTCTGAATGGTCAGTTTAAGTCTGGAGTGAAGATTGTTAGTGAAGGTAGAAGCCATACAAGTCACTAATTCTCATGTCATTTTTATCAGTTGTAAAGTTTACACTTTGTTCTCCATTTGTCTGACTCCCGTGTTTACCTCTCAACTGGTTCAAAATGAGAAAAGAGAGTTGGGAGATCATTAGTTGAGTCTCCCATAACTGTTATAAGAAGCATGGTACAAAGATAGGAATTCAGGATGTTCTCAATGTTGTAAATTAATAAATTTCACTGTGTGTCTCTCTGGAGATGCTGGCTCATGTGCTCTTGCTTCTGAGAGATGAGTGTTTCAGCAAGGTAATAAAATGCCACTTTTGCAGGTTTCCTGGATATAGTCTGCTTCTTCAGATGATTGCCTAGACCAGGGGTCAAGATCTGGGGAGATGGGGCTAGGTGCTGGCCACTGACCTGATTTACAGTCTGTAAAGAAGGAGGCAGAACAAGTTACTAGGTAGCATACAGAACAAGAACTTAGAAATAGAGACAAGACTGAAGCCAAATAATCAGAACACATGAGGATGCTTTGTGATCCTCTTGACAAGATTAGAGCTCAATTATTGGAACTAGGTCACTGCAACCAGAATGGAGTAATATCATCCATGCTGATGCACAGCTTGTGGGGCAAGGCCTAGTCAAATGCTTCCTTATCAGGGTATGATTTGGTCTGGGGACAGAAGACTGGGCTGTAGCTGGGGACTTGGTAAACCCAGCTGTGGACAGAAACTGAGAAAACAGGCTGGTACTGATTGATTCTACAATTAAATATTTAAAAGAATGGCAGAATTCTTTCTTGTTTGCCAAGGAGCAACACTGTGCTTTGTTAAACGACAGAGAGGAAGACCATTCATTAGTCCTTTTTCTCAGATTTTATAGACATTAGCCTTAAAGGCCCTCTTTCCTAACTTGTCTCCTTCATTTTCTCTGTTAAGGTTCATGAATCATGGAGGAACACAAACTGCTTTAAATGACTTAAAATTTGTTTTGATCCAGACAGTTGCTTACCAGGTATTTATGAGAGGACTGTCAGTTATACATTACAGAAACCTGAGAAAAACTAGTGTAAGCAGAAAGAATAATTTTTGTTTTTTTTCGAGACAGAGTCTCACCTGGTCACCCTCAGTAGAGTGCCATGGCGTCTTAGCTCACAGCAACCTCAAACTCTTAGGCCCAAGCAATTCTTCTCTTGCCTAAGCCTCCCAAGTAGCTGGGACTACAGGTGCCCGCCACAACCCCCAACTATTTTTAGAGATGAGGTCTTGCTCTCACTTAGGCTAGTCTTGAACTCGTGAGCTCAGGCAATCCATCCACCTACCTCGGCCTCTCAGAGTGCTAAGATTACAGGTGTGAGCCACTGCATCCATCCACAAAGGGGAATTTTTTGATTCAGATTACTGGAGAAGTTTAGAGGATTGGGAGGAAGAGCTGAAGAATTTAAGGCCTCAGGGACTGGAACTGTGGATTCACTGCCAAGATTTTTCTCTCCATCCAATTCTCAACCCAGTTTGTTACTATTTTTTTTCATATTCATTTTATTCTCTCTTATAGCAGACAGGTCTTAAGAACAACTTTAATTCTCCCAGTAGCCCAAGAGTCACATATTCTTAGCTTAACAATACCAGCAGGAAGAGATCTAGGTTACTTCCCTGAAAGACACTGATTAGTGCTGCCTAAATCTTATACCTAATCATGGCCCAGTATATAATAGATAACAAACAAGCAGTCTTAGATGAATGATAAAGCAATAATGGCCTGTGTAACAGACATAGTTCTCAATGTTGTAAATTAATAAATTTCACTGTGTGTCTCTCTGGAGATGCTGGCTCATGTGCTCTTGCTTCTGAGAGATGAGTGTTTCAGCAAGGTAATAAAATGCCACTTTTGCGGGTTTCCTAGATATAGTCTGCTTCTTCAGATGATTGCCTAGACCAGGGGTCCTCAAACTTCTTAAACAGGGGGCCAGTTCACTGTCCCTCAGACTGTTGGAGGGCCAGACTGCAGGCCCCAGGACAAGTCGGCTACTAAGCAGGACAGGCAGCGGTGGCAAGAACACCCAGCGGATCAGACAAATATTCTAGGTGGGCCACACGTGCCCTGCGGGCCATAGTTTGAGGACGCCTGGCCTAGACTATAAGAGTTGATAGAACCTGCCTTTTCCTAGTTGAATCTCTACATTGAGAACTTATCTATGAAATATATGCTTTCTATATAGGTGAGCCATAGGTGAGGTAGCTCATGCCTATAATCTTAGCACTCTGGGAGGCTGAGGCAGGAGGAACATCTGAGGTCAGTAGTTCAAGACCAGCCCGAGCAAGAGTGAGATTGATCTCTAATAAAAATAGAAAAATTAGCTGTGCTTTGTGGCAGACACCTGTAGTACCAGCTATTCAGGAGGCTGAGACAAGAGCATCACCTGAACCTAGGATTGAGAGGTTGTTATGAGCTAGGCTGCAGCCAGTACACTCTAGCTTGGGCAAAAAAAAAAGAAGAAAGAATATCTTTTTAAAATTTATCAAAACTTATCTTCAGGCTTGGCACCCATAGTACAGTGGATACGGCGCCAGCCACATACACCATGGTGGCAGTTTCAAACCCGGCCCAGGCCAGCTAAGCAACAATGACAACTGCAACAAAAAAAAATAGCCGGGCGTTGTGACCAGCGACTATGGTCCCAGCTACTTGGGAGGCTGAGGCAAGAGGATAGCTGGGGGCGGCACCTGTGGCTCAGAGAGTAGGAGGTAGGCCCCATATACTGAGGGTGGCCGGTTAGAACCCAGCCCTGGCCAAACTGCAACAGCAATAACAAAAAAAAAAAAAAGAGAGAGAGAGAGAGAGAATTGCTTGGGCACAAGAGTTTGAGGTTGCTGTAAGCTGTGGTGCCATGGCACTTTACCAAGGGTGACAGAGTGGGACTCCATCTCAAAAAAAAAAACCAACCAAACAAAAAAACACCACAATATATTGTGAAGCATTAATCATAGACAGATAAGGCCTTATTGTCTCTATTTCATACCTAGGAAGGTCCAGGAGTATGTTGGATAAGTCTATGTTTCCCAGAAAACAAGGCTCCTAGGTGACCCATAAAAAGGGGCTTTGTAACCAGTTACGACTGGGAAGCCACTGAATAAGTCACAATACACTTTAGTATATTAAAGGTTCTAAAAGAAAGAGCAGTTGTGAAACCTACATGAACTGAAATTTGTTTAACATTGATCAATAGGAAATTGCAAAATTATTGGACCCTAAACCTCTTGCTTGAGTATATATATCTTCTCTTGTTCCCTCCTGTTTTCATAAAGGACTTGTCTCTTTCCACCTAAGACAATCCCTCCCAGTGTGCCCAGGACCCTGTACTTCCCTCTATTCTCAGAAATCTTCTATTTCTTAAATGTTATAACTTCTTTTCCTAGGGGTGGTATCAACTGCTCTTGCTAATTGTTAGGTCACCTCATCATTCCTAATTTGTTTTTTTGGCTTTTCTAATCCCTATGTAACTAGCTCCCCATACCTGGTATGGATTATGTTTTCCTGATCTGACCCTGTCTGATGATGATACATGGAAGTTTTAGAAAATAGGGAATGGTGGAAAGGAGAAGATTTTAGAAATAGGCAAATTCTACTTGACTTGAAGTCAAGCCACCTCAGAGAAAGTAGTGGAGATCGGGAGGCAGTGGTAGTACATTGATGCCTATAAAATCTTACCCAGGTATCACTCAGTTTCCTTTGAAAGCTAATGTCCTTTACACTAGGGGTTGTGGTAAGGTTTTATGAATGGAGAGATGGTAAGATTACAGAGGAAAATCCATCTCTCTGCACATAAGTGATTCTCTCTGGTTGTCAGTAAGCCACAAGTAAGTCAGTACTGCCAGCCAGTTGCATGTGGTAGGGCTCGGAGTTGTTGACCCACAACAGAAACCTTTTCATCTGGGAACAGGTTGGGCACAATTTCTTTTTGTTGCATCTATAATCTGTCTTGGGTTAGGACAACAGCTAGTTGTCACTCTTGGTGGCTGAGGCCTATTGTTAAATGTCAATATTTTCCCAGTCATCCCTCACTGCTCTGCTATGGCATTTGTCCCTTGGCCCTGGGAGGGAGCCAATTCTTTCATACAAAATAGGAAAAGATACAAGGGAGAGTGTGTTTTTCTTTCACAGAGTGCTCAGCTAGTAGCAGGTCAGTGTACTATGAATGTCCTTTCAAATGGAGAAAGAATAGAATTTTAGAACTATACGCTTCTGGGACAATTAGAGATGCCCATTTACTGAGCATGATTTTTGCAAAATGAGCCTGTAATGAAAAGTAAGCCTTAAAGCCTCAAATTGGTAAAATGTTTTTATTCAGAATATTGCATGGGCTGGGAACAGTGGCTCACATCTATAATCCTAGCACTCTGGGAGGCTGAGTTCCTAGCGGCTCACATCTATAATCCTAGCACTCTGGGTGGATTGCTTGAGTTCACGAGTTTGAGACCAGCCTGAGCAAAAGCAAGACTTTATCTCTACTAAAACAGAAAAACTGAAGCAAGAGGATTGCTTGAGCTCAAGTTGGAGGTTGCTATGAGCTATGATGCCACAGCACTCTACCCAGGGTGACAGCTTGAGACTGTCTCAAAAAAAAAAAAGAATATCGCATGAATGTTTGTGTGTGTGTTAAAGTCTATCACCCTTCAAGTGTTCCATGATGAAGACAGAAGATGAGAATTATACTGTTTGAAATATAGAAAATACTGAGGTTGATAGGGCTGGGCAGATAGGAAATTCCACAAATACGGATGCCCATCAATCAAGGTGTCTCAATTTTTCTGGAGGTTGATCTGGAACTGCCAGTCTTTGGGTGTGCCCCGCTGGGGAGCTAACTGGTACAAGGGCCATTTGGGGTGAGAACACTCTCCAGAAGAAGGAATGCCTCTCCTTCACCTTTCACAGGATGAATAGGCAGCTTGGCTTGGGGCTGGGGTGGGCGGAGTTTTTGGCTGGAGCTAGAGGCCCAACTATCTGCCTGGTGTGAAGAGAGGGTGACCCAACTCTCTTCTGGCTGCCACAGAAACCCCAGTAGGCAGCTGTTGAATAATGACCCCTGATAGAAGAAGGGTATACATGCTCCTGTTCTTTCGAAGAAGTACAGCCATGAACATTCCAGGTCCTTCCAAAGTGGAACAAAGATTGTCCTTTTGCACCTGGGTTGGAAAATCAAGCTTGGCCAGGCATGGTGGCTCATGCTTGTAATCCTAGCACCATAGGAGGCCAAGGTGGCAGGATTACTTGAGGCCAGGAGTTGGAGACCAGCCTGACCAAGAGCAAGACCCTGTCTCTCCAAAAAAAGAAAGAGAGGGAGGGAGGGATGAAATGAAATACTGTGCTCTATACAATCAATGTAAACTATACTCTGTTACCCATAGAAAATCTAGAATCTAGAAATCCTAGATGTAACAGCAAACTATCCATTTTTTAATATTGTGTGGATGAGTGCTTTCTCTTCGAGATCCAGTTAGAGTAGTATGTTGTTCTGAGATTGAGGCAGGAAGGGCACAAGTGTTATATTATATATCCTTAGAGGTCAGCAGCTACCCAGTGTAGGCTAAATAAAAATACTATATTCTTGGCTGGGTATGGTGGCTCATGCCTGTAATCCTACTACTCTGGGAGGCCAAGGCCAGCAGATTGTTTGAGCTCATGAGTTTGAGACTAGCTGGAGCAAAAAGCAAGCCCCTGTCTCTACTAAAAATAGAAAAACTGGGCAGTGCCTGTGGCTCAGTGAGTAGGGTGCTGGCCCCATATACTAAGGGTGGTGGGTTCAAACCCAGCCCTGGCCAAACAGCAACAAAAAATAGCTGGTCTGGGCGGCGCCTGTGGCTCAGTGAGTAGGGTGCCAGCCCCGGCCGAACTGCAACAATAACAAAAAAATAGTTGGGCGTTGTGGCAGGCACCTGTAGTCCCAGCTACTTGGGAGGCTGAGGCAAGAGAATCGCCTAAGCCCAGGAGTTGGAGGAGGTTGTGAGCTGTGTGACACCATGGTACTCTACCCAGGGTGATAAAGTGAGACTCTGTTTCTACAAAAAAAAAAAAAAAAAAAATAGCTGGCCATTGCGGCGGGTGCCTGTAGTCCCAGTTACTCAGGAGGCCAAGGCAAGAGAATTGCCTAAGCCCAAGAGCTGGAGGTTGCTGTGAGTTGTGACGCCATGGCACTCTACCAAAGGCGACAAAGTGAGACTCTGTCTCTAAAAAAAGAAAAAAGAAAAACTGAGGCAAGAGGATCGCTTGAGCCCAAGAATTAGAGGTTGCTGCTGTGACTTATGACGCCATGGTGACAGCTTGAGACTCTGTCTCAAAAAAAAAAATTATATTCTCATTTAAAAAATTCAAAATATACAGAAAAACACAAAGTAAAATGAAAATTTCACTTCACTGTTTTGACTAGTTACACTGTTACCTATCCACAACAAATAGTTTGGTATGTATCCTTCAACGTTTTCTCTAAGCATTTATAGACACATATCATCAACTGATTATTTGGCTCAAAAAACATTCACAATTGAAAATAGTTTTTCCTGAAAGTACTGAAGGTGGTTAGGTGAGGTGGCTCACACTGGCAATCCAGCATTTTGGTAGGTCAAGGCAGTAGGAACGCTTGAGGCCAAGGAGTCAGGAGGTTGAACAACAACAAATTAGCTGGGTGTGGTGTGTACCTGTAGTCCCTGCTACTCAGGTGGCTGAGGGAGGAGGATCTCTTGAGCTCAGAAGTTAAGGTACAATTGGGCCACTGAATGACAGCCTGGGTGATACAGCAAGATCCTGTCTCTATACACATACACCCCTGTACATATAAATATATATGTGTGTGTGTATATATATAATTTATACGTAGAAGGTATTGATCCATTTTTTTTGAGCTAGAGCCTCAAGCTGTCACCCTGGGTAGAGTGCTGTGGCATCACAGCTTACAGCAACCTCCAACTCCTGGGCTCAAGCGAGTCTCCTGCCTCTGCCGCCCAAGTAGATGGGAC
>NW_003852397.1:53980238-53988799 GCF_000181295.1 Otolemur garnettii
ACAGCAACCTCCAACTCCTGGGCTCAAGCGAGTCTCCTGCCTCTGCCGCCCAAGTAGATGGGACCACAGGTGCCTGCCACAATGCCCGGCTATTTTTTGGTTGCAGCCGTCATTGTTGTTTGGCGGGCCAGGGTGGATTTGAACCCACCGCCTTAGGGTGTATGTGGCTGACGCCTTAGCCACTTGAGCCACAGGCACCGAGCCTTAAAATTAATTTTTGGACAGTTATTACATGCACAGAGAATGAATTCAGAGGTAAAAAGAATGCAAGTCTCTTCCCCATTGATCCTTCTAGATAGCCAGTTCCTTCATTGGTGATAACTGTTGTTAATGGTTTACCTTTACTTTTTTTTTTTTTTTGAAACAGGATCTTGTTCTGTCATCCAGGCTGGAGTGGGATGATTATAATTCACTATAGCCTCCAACTCCTAGGCTCAAGCAATGTTCCCATGTTAGCCTCTCAAGTTGATAGGACCATAGGTGGATGCCACCACACCTAGCTAGTTTTTAAATTTTTTTGTAGAAACTAGGTTCTTGCTATGTTGCCAAGACTGGTCTCAAACTCTGGCCTCAAGCAATCCTCCCATCTCTGCCTCTCAAAGTGTGGAACATAGGCATAAGTGACTTTGCTCAGCCTACTGGTTTCTCATGTGTCTTTCCAAATACATTCAGTAATATCTGTGTTTACAAATATGCATACACATATATGTTAAACCATATGAAATTGCCATTTTTAAAACTGAAAAATCAGAAATTTCATAAGCTTCAATGTATATTATGCATATAATTTTTAGTCATACTAATGGTAGCATACTACAAACACTGTAGTGTACTTGACTTTTCACTTAATAATAAATCTTGATCTTTCTATATCTATATACACAGAGCTGCCTCATTTGTTTTTGTGTGTGTCCATTTATTCGTTTTCTTGGTCAACTATCATTAATTTAAAATTTACAGAAAGTGGCTGGGTGCAGTGGCTCATACCTGTAACCTAGCACTCTGGGAGGTCTAAGTGGGAGGATAGCTTGAGCTCAGGAGTTCAAGACTAGCCTGAACAAGAGTGAGACTGCTCTGTCAACCATGGTTAGAGTGCAGTGGCTTCATTATAGTTCACTGCAACCTCAAACTCCTAGGCTCAAGTGATCCTCCTGCCTCAGCCTCTCTAGTAACTGGAACTAGCCATGATGCTTGGCTGATTTTTCTAATTTTTTTAGAGACAGGGTGTCATTCTTGTTTAGGCTGGAGTTGAACTCCTGGCCTCCTAATTCTCCCGTGTCAGGGGTTTTTGAGAAATGCTAAGATTACACCAGTCAGTCACCACATATGGCAATGTGGTAATGTTTGGTCCACCTTTCTATAGGAACGCACTGCCCAATTTGGTATGAGAAAAGTGCTCTTTTTTTTTTAAAACCTCCTTGCCTCCCTCCCTCGTCTGGGCTTTAAGGTCCACATGCTGGGCTTTTTATTTATTTTTTACAACTCAAACATAGTATCTGCATTTTCGACACCTCACAGTATCCAAATGTTTGCAAGAACAAATTTGTTTACTTAGGAGTCTGATTATCGAGTACTTAGTAAGAAGCAGGGAATTTGACGCTTTCTCATTTCTATTTCATCAACAGTTCTTTGCTACCAAGAGACTTCATTCTTGAAATAAGATTTCTAAGCCCAGTGTTGATCTTTCCCTTCTTTTCGTTCTTTTTTATTTTTTTTGAGACAGAGCTTCACTGTTGCCCTGGATAGAGTGCCATGGTGTCATCATGGCTCACAGCAACTTCAAATTCTTAGGCTCAAGTGATCCTCTTGCCTCAGCCTTCTGAGTAGCTGAGACTACAGGTACCCTCTAAAATGCACAATTTTTCTCTTTTTAGTAGAGACAGAGTCTTGCTCTTGCTCAGACTGGTCTCTGGACTCCTGAGCTCAAGAAATCCACCCACCTCAGCCTTCCAGAGTGCTAGGGTACAGGTGTGAGACACCACGCCCAGTTGGGTTTTCCCTTCAACTGATTATTCTCATTAAGCTTTTGAATCATCAGCTGTACAAATATCATTAGAACAAGTTATGCAAACAAAAGTGAAGCTGTTAAAAATTAAATAGAACAGCTTTAAAAAATTAGCAGAGTGTGACTCATTGAAGAGATGTGTTAAATATATTATATTTGGGCTCGGCGCCTGTGGCGCAAGTGGCTAAGGTGCCAGCCACATACACCTAAGGTGGTGGGTTCGAATCCAGCCTGGGCCTGCCAAAACAACAATGACGGCTGCAACCAAAAAATAGCCAGGCATTGTGGCAGGTGCCTGTGGTCCCAGCTACTTGGGAGCCTGAGGCAGGAGACTCACTTGAACCCAGGAGTTGGAGGTTGCTGTGAGGTGTGATGCCACGGCACGGGGGGGGGGGGGGCATATCAGGGGGGCATATCCAGGGGGAAAGCTAGAGGCTCTGTCTCAAAAAGAAAAAAAAAAAAAAAGAAAAAAAATATATTTGGAGACCAGGATAATGGGCAAGAAGGCCTGGGGTCACTTTCAAGTTCTAGGACTGAGATCATATAATTTAACTCTGGGTAAGTCATCTGTTTTGCTCTTCTTCATGCCTGTTGTCAAGCAGTAATAAAGTAATAACAGTAATAAAGCAGCCCCTCACTTTTCCCTACTTTACCTATTTTATGCCTACAATGAGAATTCAATTAAACACACACATACATACTCCAAAACCCTAAAGCAGGGGTCTTCAAACTTTTTAAACATGGGGCCAATTCACTGTCCCTCAGACCATTGGAGGGCCGGACTGCAGGCCTGGGATGAGTTGGTTAGTAAGCAGGACTGGCAGCTGCGGCAAAAACACCTGGTGGGCCAGATAAATGTCCTCAGTGGGCCACATGTGGCCTGCGGGCCATGGTTTTAGGACCCTTGCTAAAGTTATACCTCTGAAAAGTTGGCTAAATTCCAGAGAGTCTGTTTAGACTGTGATGTGTAGACTTTACTTCCACAGGTTTTCTGATTTTTTATAACTATAATTTACATAGACATATAATGTTCTCTTGCAAAAGTAAATATTAAAAAATGACATATTTTGAGGTGTTCTGATAAAATACATTAAATCGTTATAGTACTCAAGTACTTCAACCTCTAGGTCTTTGTTGCTTTTTACCAACAAAGTCAGTCTCTCTCTTTCCTCTCCCTCCATCTTTTTCTCTCCCCTCATTTTATATAATGCTTTTTTGTTCCCCCAATACAAGTGTTGAGAAATATGGTGCATGAAGAATAAGACAGCTGGGGTGCTCTCACACTTGAGAATAGTGTTTTGACTGTACCACATAATTTTTTTTTTTTTTGCAACCAGGAAAAAGTTCATGATGAAAAGGAAACTTGAGTATAAATCAGTAAATCATTTTGGAGTAAAGAACTGGAGAACATAGAGAAACCAATGTCAGTCAGAGTCTATGGCACCACAGTAAACGATCCAGAGGTGGTGCGGCTGGTGGCATGGTTGTGGGCTTTAGAGCCATGAAACCTCAGGGTTCAAATGCTGCGTTTACCATGTCCAAGCTGTATTACTTTAGGTGAGATTTTTTAACCTGAGCCTTAGGTTTTTAATTTTTATTTTGAAATTTTCACATAGTAACATTGTTTTTGGCATGTAGATTTTGAGTTTGGACAAATGCATAGATGTATCTCTACCACTATAGCTATAATATGAATTTTCTTCATTCTAAAGATTTCCTCATGGTGCCCTTTAGTAGCTAACCCCACTCTTTACCCCAATCAACTCCTAGCCACCACTAATATGCTCTCCCTCCCTCTAGTTTTAACTTTTCGGAAAGTCATATAAATGGATTCATATATGTAAGGCTTCTTTTGGGTCTGACTTCTTTCATTTATAAAACCTTCTTAAGATCCATTCAGGTTGTTGCATATATCAGTAGTTCACTCCTTATACCACAAAGTAGTATTCCACCATGTGGATATACAATTTGAGAGACTGTTAATTTGCAGAAACCTGAAGTGGAATGGGGCTGGGAGGAGTCTTAATGTTTCAGCAACATTCTGTTAAATGTGAAGTTGCAACCTTGCCTTCTCTCTTTCTCTCTTTGTTATGTCCTAGCAAGGTTATCATTTTTTAAAAACTATAATTAGATTTCTTCTGATTTTTGCCTTTTTAAAACTGATATCTCAGGAGTCTACATATTCATTTATTATTTATTATAGTCTGCTTAATATACACAGAATATCCACATGTATACACAGAAATATATACATACATTATACATAGGTATAAATATAAAATTGAAAACCTTTGATATATACTTGTGAACACTGGGGTGAAGATGCATATTAGGCATCTGGAGCCAGGGGCAGCTGAAGACCTATTGAACTTTGGTCTGTTGAGAGATAAATATCACTGGAAAAAAAAAAGAGCTCTTGGTAATTACACAAAGCTCTAATATATTTAGGAATCAGAACATGGAAACTTAAGAGAGCAGCTTGTGCTTATTATTCCTGGTAAAAAAAAAATTGCTAAAATGTAATCAGCAAATATGGTCAGGTTTTGACACTTGAGACAATGTAAGCAGTTTCAGATTATACCAAAGGTACAGTATAAGGAAGTAGGTTGCTGAGGGGCCATAAATGGGCTCACACCTGTAATCCTGGCATTCTGGGAGGCTGAGAAGGGAGGATCCCTTGAGGTCAGGAGTTCCTGGGCAAGAGGGAGACTCCTGTCTTTACTAAAAATAGAAAAAATTGGTACCTGAGACAGGAAGATCGCCCAGGAGTTTGATGTTGCAGTGAGCACTCTAGGCAGCCAGACCACACAAAACAACACAATAACAACGAAACCCAAAACCCAGAAAACCAAACCGAGCCCCACCGCCCACCCCCAAATCAGAAGGTGGATGAGATGGATTGGAGAATTCACCGCTGGTCAAAGTTCATGGTGTTGGATGAATTAGGCACATAAACCTTAGATTCTAGTAGGCTCCTAAGAGTAAATTTGGACTCTCGGGGAATCTGTCTTCCACAGGCTGTGATCTCTTCTATCATCTCCAAGGCTCTGGCATTTAGAATGATAAGGAAAGGTTTTTGAATGAATACATGAAAATACATGATTTCGGTGAAGTAAAGAATACAAGCGGTGCCCAAACGGTTTCAGTCTTACAACATTGGCCTGAAACATTTGGACCCTGGGCACCTGGTATCAGGGACTTCCGGACCCCTGGAAGAGGCTGTGGAAGGAAAGAGGGCCCCTCTGGGGTGCAGTCAGGAATGGTAGGCACTAAAGCTGCACTAAAGCCTCCGACAGCTACTTAACAAAAAGTCCACCATCCTTCAGGGCCCGGGTCAAGTTCCTGGGTCCCCCTTTCTTTTATCCTGGACGCTCACCCGCGTTCCTTGCTGAGAGCCTGTTCTCAGCGCCACCCTGGGTAGAAGCACTCTCCTCCCTTAATTTCGCAGCGCCAAGACAAAGACAGCCCAAGATGACACTCAGTGTAGTCCGGAACCAGTCCTTGCTCCAGCTCTGTGCAGTGAGCAGAATCTCCGTACATAACGAGTTTATGCAGCCGCCAACCCAGCGCCTTCCTCCGCTATCCAGCGTTCGGGAACGACGGCCGAGCGCGCATGTGCGGGCGCAGACACGGTGCTTGTTCCCTACGGCGTTCCGTAGTGCTCTCCCGGTGAGCTCCACGTAGGCCACGCAGGCGCCCTTGGCGCACCGTTCACCTGCTGCCGTTGTCGTCTGTCGCCGCCGCTGGGGCTGGATGGGGGGCCGAGGGCAGCTAGGGGCACTCGGAAGAGAGAGACGCGGCGGCGGCGACGCCGACACCCGCGAGTCGAGTGCCCAGGCTCGCCTTCAAGCGCAAGGAGGAGGTGGCGAGGCCGGGCCCCAGTTGTTCCTAGTGTAGAGAAGCCGCTGTTGCCGTCGCGGCCGGGACTCCCAGGGCTGTCGCCCCTCAGGTCTCATTCACACTCAGGACCCTACGCTGCGCCATGTTCAGGAAACTGAAGCAAAAGATCACAGAGGAGCAGCAGCAGCTCCAGCAGGCGCTGGCTCCTGCTCAGGTACGATGGCCACTGCTCGTTCTCTAGCTCCCGTTTCCCCTTAAGCCGGTCCCAGGCTAGAAGATGGGTGTGGGAAGGAGAAATGTAGTTCTTCCGTGACCTTTGACCTCCAACCCGAGAATTCTTCCCAAACTCCAGAGCTGGAATGAACTCAGGGCGGCAGAGGTCCTCTGATTCTTGACCTAGATTCTTCCGTCCTCTAACTCTGTCCAGTAATGAGTTGGTGGTGGTGGCTGGATCCCTACTAGCATCTGATCGCTGTTAAGAATTTTCCCCTAACGTCTCACCCGGGGCTGAGTGTGGATGAGTTTGAGGTTCTGAACTTACGTCATTTCTGATCCATTATCAGAGGTTCCCTCACGCCTCAGAGACCCCAACCGGGAGTGAGGGCGGGGTAGGGAAATCCAGGTCCTGTATGATATTTGACCTCTAATCAAGGTGTTCCTTCTCCCTGCTCAATCTGAGATTGAGTGTGGAAGGGCCAGGATTCCGCAGGATTGACTCCTGACGGAAGTCTCCTAATTCCAAACCCTGGGCGAGGTTGAGGGCCCCGGTCGAGCCTTTCTGGGCCAGGCTGCTTTGCAGGCTCTATGGGACTTGAAAGAAGTCGGGCGGCGTGGCCGGCGTCCAGCTCCCACGGCTGTCACGAGTTAGGCACTTCGCATAACTTGGTTGATCCCCAGACAGGCGGGTGGGGGCAGACATTCTGAGGCCTTATCGGCCTTGTGCCTGTTCACATCCTTGCTTCTGCTTCCTAAAAAGTCTTGCTCTGAGAACGTGGTTAGGTTTGTTTTTCAGTAATGCTTTCTTTTGGGGAAATAAGTTTCCAGTGAAAAGGGGGCGTGTTAGTAGAGTTAATTTAAAGAAACAGTTTCCTAAGCTCTTACTGAATGTGTTTCAGTGCTGGCAGCACCAGGTCTCAACAGTGAAGAGGAGGCCTGCTTTAGAATTTCTTCCTAGCCTTTTTGAGTCTCAACAGATTGAGCAAATAAATCTCGCTCTTAATGTTAGGGTTTCTGGTCTTGGTCTGTGGTTGCAAGAAAGGCTGAGCTTTGACTAATTAGAGGCGTTCCTTATTTTCTAACATAATATTTATCTTATAAACAACTTTTGCATCGAGTTTATCCTGAAATATAAATTGAAGCTGTTCTCTTTCAGTTTAAAGCTTGTACTTGAGAATAATATCAGAATGTG
The DNA here is from genome assembly GCF_000181295.1 of Otolemur garnettii. NCBI lineage: Eukaryota > Metazoa > Chordata > Mammalia > Primates > Galagidae > Otolemur > Otolemur garnettii. The sequence continues at coordinate 53,987,492 of NW_003852397.1, forward strand.
ACACTTGTCACTTCTGTATTTGAAGGCTTGCTTGTTCTCTTGTAAAGTGTAAATGGTGATTGAAGTTTAAATAGTAAACAGTGTATTTTTCATACCATCTGCTAGGTGTCTTTTTTTAACTTTACAAAACGCCGTTATTTAAGAAACAAAGAGAAACCTTACAAGTGAGGTAGAGATGAGGAATGTAGGCAAATGGGCATGTTAGTGAATGTAAGGCACTTAGGTTTGACATTGTGTGAACTATTGTTGAGGCAGGATTCCATTTCTAGAAATTTATTTTAAGAAAACTTAGGATGTATTGGAGATTTAGCTACATGAATTTTCATTTCAGTCTTGTTTTGGTAAAAAATTTAAAAATTTCAACAATAGAGAATTGGTTAAATAAATAGTATCATGCAACTGGTTAGTTTATGCAGTCATAAAAAGGACTTATGTAATTAATAATTATTTTTGACACTTTTGCTCTGTTGCCTGGGCTAGAATGCAGTGGAATGATCATAGCTTCTTGCAACCTCAAATTTGTGCTTAGGCTGGGCACGGTGGCTGACACCTATAACCCTAGAACTTGGGAGGCTGAGGTGGTGGATTGTCTGAGCTTACAGGTTCTAGAGCAGCCTGAGCCAGAGAGAGACCTCATCTTTTAAAAAATAGCCAGGCATTGTGGTGGGCGCCTTGTAGTCCCAGGTACTTGGAAGGCTGAGGCAAAAGAATTGCTTGAGCCCAAAAGTTTGAGGTTGCTGTGAATTATGACGCCATGGCACTCTACCAAGGGGTGGCAAAGTGAGACTGTCTCAAAACAAATAAAAAATAAAAATAAATAAAAATTAAACTTATGCTCAAGTGTTCCTCCTGCTTCACCCTGCCCAGTAGCTAGGACTGCAGGCTTGTCTCACTGTACTTATCTAAAAAGGTAAACGTTTATTGGATCTTTATTTGTATTTTGCTTAGTACTTTACACAGATTATTTTATTTATTCTCACATAAACCTGTGTACTACTATTATTTCTTGATTATAGATAAAGGAATGCGTCTTAGTGAGGTTAAGAAACTTGCCTAATATTACACATCTAGTGTTAGAGCCCACAGAAAAGTATTAATGAAGAAAGATATTTGTGTTAAAAAGACAGATTAAAAGCAGCATGGAAAATGTGATCCCAGTTTTGTGGGAAAGAATATGTGTATATTTATATGTATAGTGAAAATAGTTTAAGATGGTTATGCTCTAAGGTGCTAGTAAGTTATTAAGTGTGCTTTTTAAAAAATTTGTAATGTTTAATTTTTCTTCATGAAAATGAATTTTGTGCATTA
>NW_003852397.1:53989055-53992354 GCF_000181295.1 Otolemur garnettii
GCCTTAGCCGGTTGAGCCATAGGCACCGAGCCAGAAGTTATTTCTGGTAATAATAAAAAAAAGCTAGTTACAAACTAAAATACACGAGAGCTCAATTTCTATAGCTTAATACTTCTGGTGAGAGAGTGCATCTGGATCAAATAAATTTACTTTGTGTACATAGATTTAAAATAATCCTGTTGGGCCAGGTGCAGTGGCTCATGCCTAGCACTCTGGGAGGCCAAGGTGGGTGGATTGCTTGAGCTTAAGAGTTTGTGACCAGCATGAACAAGAGTGAGATCCTATCTCTACTAAAAATAGAAAAACTAGCTGGTTTTGTGATGGGTGCCTATAATCCCAGGAGGCTACGGCGGGGGTCACTTGAGCCTAGGAGTTTGAGGTTGTTGTGAGCTGGGCTGATGCCAAGGCATTCTAGCCTGGGGCAATGGAGTGAGACTCTGTCTCAAAAAATAAATCCTTTTAGATAATATATATATTTATTCAGAACTTAAAAGTAAGTTGTTAGTGATCAATACTGATTCTTTTTTTTGTTTTTGTTTTTTTTTCTTTTTTTTGAGACAGAGCCTCAAGCTAGCCCCCTGGGTAGAATGCTGTGGCATCTGAGCTCACAGAAATCTCCAACTCCTGGGCTCAAGCGAGTCTCCTGCCTCAGCCTCCCAAGTAGCTGGGACCACAGGCACTTGCCATAGCGCCTGGCTGTTTTTTGGTTGCAGCCATCATTGTTGTTTGGCGGGCCGGCTAGATTCGAACCCGCCACCTTAGGTGTATGTGGCTGGTGCCTTAGCTGTTTGAGCCACAGGCGCCGAGCCGATCAATACTGATTCTTTTCTGGTTCCAGATCTTTAGCTATTCATAACCCTTAAGCCCGCAGGCCACATGCAGCCTGCCTAGGACATTTATCTGGCCCACCACTCCGTGTTTTTGCAGCCACTGCCTGTCCTGCTTAGCAGCTCTTGTCCTGGGGCCCCCAGGCCGGCCCTCCAAGGGTCTGAGGGACAGTAAACTGGCCCCCTGTTTAAAAAGTTTGAGGACCCCTGCCTTAAGGAATGAAAGTTTTAGATTCTTGTTTTCAGGGAGTTAAGGATTTTTTTATATACATGAATGAAAAAAACTTTTTGATGATATTCCTTTTGCAACAGACTGCACCTATCCTTGTTTTCCTAAATAAGAGATCTTTAATTTGTAATATTATATTGATGACTCAGGATTATCTTTTTTTTTTTGGTGACAGAATTTCACTCCGCCCTGGGTAGAGTGCCATGGCATCATCATAGCTTACAGCATCCTCACACTTTTGGATTCAAGTGGTCCTCCTGCTTCAGCCTCCTGAGTAGCTAGGGTTATCATTTTTGAGTATAAATTACTTTGTGAAGGCACCATGCCCTCAAGGATTTAATGAGTTATGAATGGTAGCTTTACTCAAGAAAATTTGTTTTTCTTTGGTCTACTTTTTATAGTTTTTTCATAACCTTCCTTGCTATCTACCATGTCTTTCTTTTCTCTGCTTTTGAACTGTTATGGGCTTAGAAGCAAGACAGGTAAATGTCTAAAATTTTGTATAAAGTAAGGGCAAGTACCTGAGGGATTCTTCAGTGCATTTTAGTGTATTAACACAAAATCTGAGACATTAATTTTGAGTTTTCAGAGGCCTTTGTATGCATATTTTTTGCTTCTTAGTTTGCTTTCCATAAGTGAGATTGCCTGATATGTTGGTTTCAAGTCGAGTGAGTTGTCAGGTATAGATAATTCTGGGTTAAATGAACCAATTGTATCACAGTATTTGTAAAACTTTCAGCAACAATAATAGCAATATTGTATAAAGTCTCTAAAGTTTTGAAAGCATTTAGCAAAAACAAGACAGCCTTCTAATAATCCTCTAATCATATCTTTTCTCCCCTCCCTCCTTCCTCCCTTCCTTCCTTCATTCCTTTCTATTTTTAATTTGTAGACGTGAGGTCTTGCTCTGTCACCAGGCTAGGGTTCAGTAGCACAGTCATGGCTCACTGCAGCCTTATAGTCCTGGCCTCAAACTATCCTCTACTTAGCTTCCAGAGTAGCTAGGACTTCCCAATCATTTCTATTTGGTTGATGTTAATCAACCTTCCCTGATGGATATTATTGTTTGTTTGTGAAACAGGGTCTTGCTCTGTTGCTTAGGCTAGGGTGCAGTGGTGTCATCATAGCTCACTGCAGCTTCAAGCTCTTGGGCTGGCTCAAGTGATCCTCTTGCCTCAACCTCCCAAGTAGCTGGGACTATAGGCACACACCACTATACCTGGATGATTTTTCTGTTTTTTGTAGAGACAGGGTCTCACTGTGTTGCTCAGGTCACTCTCAACCTCCCAAAGTGTTGGGATTACAGGTGCAATTCACCTGCTCAGTCAAGGTGGATTTTATTAAGTAATCATTTGCCCAACTTTAGAGATAATTAGAAGCCTAGTAACTAATTAAAAATAGTTTAAAAGTTTCAAATTAAAGTTCACTTAATTTTTTTTTTTTTTAACAACAAACACCTATTTTGGATTTTTAAACTTCTTACAGAACTATTTTTTTTTTTTTTGAGACAAAGTCTCAGTTTGTTGCCCTTGGTACAGTGCTGTGGCATCATAGCTCACGGCAACCTCCTTAAACTCTTGGGCTCAAGTGCTCCTCTTGTCTCAGCCTCCTCAATAGCTAGGACTACAGGTGTCCGCCACAATATCTGGTAATTTTTAGAGATGGGGTCCTTTTCTGAAGGGACATAGCTTTATTGTAAATTCATGTTTACTAAATAATTAGTCTCAACCCTCCCCTCTACCAAGGGAGAATGAGGAAGGAAGGAGAATCAGGGAACAGAATGGAAAACAAAGAAGGGGGAAAGAAAGTAGTTTCAGTCTTGAACTTGGGGAAAGTATAACTCCAGAGAGAACATTTTGATCAGAAGTTTCTTTATTTAAGACATGATGAAAAGTTCTAATAATTCTGGTACCTAAAAAATAATAAGATTTATGTAAAGAATTAACTTTGTTTTGGGGATGTCAAATTGATTTGGCAGTGACTTTCAGTATTGGTCTGATGAGCATTCATGGCTGTTAGTGCCTCTGGTCTGTCAGATGTGGGAGGGAGAAAGAGTAAAATGAACCAGGTGTTTGTTATGCTTGTGCAAGAGTAACATCTCACCTATTGAGGATATAACTTGAGAACCAGGAAATATGTCCAAAGGCCTATAAATAGCCAAAAATGTTAACACCAACTTCATATTTCATACCTTGTATAAGTTATAAGAAAACTAAAAAAAAAAAAAAAATAGGCTCGGTGCC
>NW_003852397.1:53993723-53998569 GCF_000181295.1 Otolemur garnettii
TTTTTTGGTTGCAGCCATCATTGTTGTTTGGTGGGCCCGGGCTGGATTCAAACCCACCACCTTAGGTGTATGTGGCTGGCGCCTTAGCCACTTGAGCCACAGGCGCGGAGCCAGCCTTTTGTTTTTCTAAATAAAAATACAAATTAGATCAAAATAGTGATCTAAATAATTTTAGAGAATACTACTTTAAGGGATCATTTCTGCAGTTTATTACAAGTGAATTTTCTCTGAACTTGTAGGAAAAAAAAATACTGGAGAAATGAGTGAGGGAATCAGAAGATGCTAATAACCCAGATCTTGTAGAATGGAACTTGGGATAGACATGTAAGCATACTGAGCTCTTGGGAAATTGCGAATGATAGTATCTGTCTTGCTTACCTTTCAGCTTGGTTGTGAGGATCAAAGGTGATAGTGTATTTGAAAGCATTTGTAATTGTAGAGCTTTCATTTATTTAATAGTGTCTTCAAGGTGCTATGCTGGATGCTGGATTTGTCTTGAAGGGTAGATATAGTCCCTGAAACATGGGGTTCAGAGACAAGTACTTTCAGTGTGATAGTAGGATGTATAGGGTGTTGTTACTGCACATGGAAGGTATTTCTGGAGAGGATCAGGGTGACAGCTGAGTCTTGATGGATGTTGAAAAAAGTCATGGTACTGTGACAAAGCATTCAAAGCTTATTATTCCTAACGATGACTATAGTTTTCTAATGTTTACGTAACAAGTTACCACAACCTTAGTGCTTAATAACCTAGTTATTATTTTAAAGTTCTGTAAGTCAGAAGTCTGGCATGGTGTGACTGGGTTCTCTGTTCAGTGTCTTGCAAGGCTAAAATCAAGATGTTGTCCAGGTTGCATTCTTATCTGGAGTTCAGGGTCCTCTTCCATGCTTATGTGGTTGTGGTAGAATTCAGTCCTTTCTGATTATAGGAGTGAGGTCTTCAGTTTTTGCCTACTGTCGAAGGGGACCACTTCCAGCTCCTAGAAGCTGTCAGCATTCCTACCTGAGTGCCCTTTAGGCATTTTACTTTTTTTCAGGACAACAAGAATGCATCTCTCTGCCCTCTGTCCGCTAGACCAGTGGTCCCCAGTTGTTTTGGCGCCAGAGACTGGTTTCATGAAGATAATTTTTCATGGACCATATTGTGAGAGGATGATTTTGGGATGATTCAAGCATATTACATTTCCACCTCAGATCATCAGACATTAAATTCTCATGAGGATTGTGTAACCTAAATTCCTTGCATTGTGGTTTACGGTAAGGTTTGTGCTCCTGTGGGAATCTAATGCTGCCGCTTATCTGACAGGAGGTGGAGCTCTCAGATGGTAATATAGATGAAGCTTCACTCACTTGACCACTGCTTACCTCTTGCTGTGTGGCCCAGTTCCTAACAGGCCATAGTCAGCTATTGGTCTGTGGCCTCGGGTTGTGGACTGCAGCTCCACATAAGGCCATATTTGAAGGCCTTATGTAATTAGGTCAGACTCATTCAGTTGATCTTTTGAGTAACTCAAAGCCAACTGAGTAGCAACCTTAAATATGCCTTCAAAATCCCCTTTTGCCATGTAATATGATCATCAGAATGATATCTTAGGTTTACAGGGTGAGGGTCATTTGGGTTCATCTTAGGCTTCTGTCTTTGCAGTGACTAAAATGGTTTTACTTATACTGAAATTGAGGCCTGTGGCCAGTTAGTAATCAGTGGGTGGGCAATAAAATACTGTGAGTCTGAATTTAGTCCTCAGTTGTTTTGGCTAATAAGCTTCGAAATCTGACTTCGGATTTTTTATGACTGTGAGAATTAATCAGCCCATGGTTCGGTTTGAAAGGACTTAAATCCATACATATATATACACACATTTTTTTTGAGACAGTCTCCTTTTGTTACCTAGGCTAGAGTGATGAGGCGTCATCATAGCTCATAGCAGACCCCAAACTCCTGTGTTCTCCCAGTCCTCCTTCCTCAGCCTCTTGAGTGACTGGGACTACAGATGTATACCACGACACCTGGCTGATTTTTCTATTTTTAGTAGAAATGGGGTCTCATTCTTGCTCAGGTTGGTTTCAAACTCTGATCTCATGCAATACTCCTGCCTCAGCCTTCCAGAGTGCTTTTTTTTTTTTTTTTTTTTTGAGACAGAGCCTCAAGCTGTCACCCTGGGTAGAGTGCCATGGCATTACAGCTCACAGCAACCTCCAACTCCTGGGCTCAAGCGAGTCTCCTGCCTCCGCCTCCCAAGTAGCTGGGACCACAGGCGCCCGCCACAACGCCCGGCTATTTTTTGGTTACAGCCGTCATTGTTGTTTGGCGGGTCCGGGCTGGGGATTCGAACCCGCCACCTTAGGTGTATGTGGCTGGCGCCTTAGCCGGTTGAGCTATACGCGCCGAGCCCAGAGTGCTTTTTTAAAAAATTTATTTATGTATTTATTTATTTTTTACATTTCAGATTAATATGAGAGTACAGATGATTAGGCTGCATTGTTTGCATTTGTTAGGTAAAGTCCATGTTGCCCTGACTGGTATTGAACTTCCGAACCCAAGTGATCCTCCTGTTTTGCCCGCCAAAATGCTGGGATTATAGGTGTGAGGCACCATGCCCTGAAACTTCCTGTTTTGTCTTGGGTGGGAGAGGATAATCTTATCCCTTAGGTGACTTCTCTGCCTAGCACATGTCATCTATTATGTGTTTATTTTTCTGGTTCATCTTTTAGGAGAATGTGTTGGAATTCTCAGTTGTAAGCAATAGGACTTGTAAGCAGAGGAGGAGTTTATTTAAAAGATTCAGTACCTTACAGAATTTTCTTGAGGGGCTAAAAATCTGAGCTAGTAGCTACATCCAGCTATACTGGGGAGACTACTCTAAAAATATGGCAACTGCCTCCGCTTGGCACCAGCATTGCATCTTCCATTGCACAGCTCCTGTCTGCATGGTTATGTCTCCATGCTTTCCAGATGATGAACTTTAATTTTGTATGTATGTTTTCTCACATTGCTCACTTATGACTAACATCTTGGTGGAGCTCAGGTTAACTGCCCCAGATAAGAAGACTAGGTTAGTAAGTTTTCTAAGTTCTAACTTAAGAATTTACAAGAGCTTTTTATAGAAAAAAGGTTATTAAACTTTTGTCATTTTGTATGTGCTTTCCTCCTCCTCCCACTTAAACTGCTCTGTTTGGTTTGTGGTTTTTTTTGGTTTGTTTTTTGAGACAAGAGTCTCACTCTATTGCCCAGGCTTGAATACCATAGCCTCTCACCCTAGCTCACAGCATTCTGAAACTCTTGGGCTCAAGCAGTTTTTCCTGCTTCAGCCCCCTAAGTAACTGGGACTACAGGCATGCACCACCATGCCTGGTTAATTTTTCTATTTTTAGTAGCGATAGGATCTCACTTTGTTCAGGCTAGTCTTGAACTCCTGAGCTCAAGTGATCCCCCCACCTCAGCTTCCCAGAGTGGTAGGATTACAGGTATGAGCCACCATTCCCAGCCTTGATTTGTGCTTTTGACATAAAAATCTCTTTCCCACTCAGAGAATATTGAAATAGACTCTCGTATTTCCTTTTATGTTTCAATTTTTAAAAAACATTTAAATATTTAATACAGCTTAAATATGAAGGATCTGATTTGTCTTTCCTTTCATGTCGATGGCTAGTCCCAGTGCCATTTTTTGAACATCTGTTTTAATATGAAATGTTTGTTTATCATAAACTAAATATATGTGTATAGTATGTGTATGTTTGTACACTATTCCTCATGATCTCTCAGTTCTAACCACAGCAGTATGTGCACTGATTTGACAGACCAGAGTTCCATTTGTTCATTCATTCACTTATGTATTTGACAAACATTTTTAAAATGCCTCTTATGTAGAACTGTACAGATAACATAAAAGTAAGATATCAAGACTCATTATTTTTTCTTTTCTTTCTTTCTTTTTTTTTAGATAGAGTCCACCATGATGCTGGGTAATTTTTTAATTTTTAGTAGAGATGGGGTCTCGCTCTTGCTCAGGCTGGTCTTTTTTAATTTCCTTGCTTATTTTTAATTTTTTTCGTTCTATTTCCTTGCTTTTTTTTGGTTATTGTTGTTGTTGAGACAAGGTCCCACCCCTGTGCCCTGAGCAGAGAGTGTAATGGCATCATAGCTCACTGAAACCTCAGAAACTGGGCTGTGGGCATGCCTCTCCCTTAGCCTCCAGAAGCTGCTGGGATTACAGGGGCTCACCAGCATGCCCCACTGGGTTTTTTTTGTTGTTGTTTTTTAATGAGTAGGGGTCTCACTCTTGCTCAGGCAAGTTGTGAACTCCTGAGCTCAAGCGATTCTCACTCTTGAGCCTCCTACAGTGCTAGGATTACAGGTGTCAGCCACTGTGTCTGGCACTTAGGCTGGTCTTGAACGCCTGAGCTTTAGTGATCCTCCTGCCTCAGGAGTGCCAGGATTACAAGTGTGAGTCATCAAGCCCAGCCAGGACTCATTCATTTCTGTTTTGCTGTGGGTGTAGGAGGGTCTTGAAGTTTAGGTTTTATACTTTGCAGGCTGTTTTTAGTCCCCCTTAGAATAGAATAGACCTCAGATTCCTAGTTTAAATTTCAAGCCCTTTCTCCTGCGGGTTTTTGTACTGAGCATTACAGGAGTCAGACTGTCCTTTACAGAGCTGAAATGAGCATCATTTTAGTATCCAGCAATGGTGTTCAAGGTAGGCTTAAGGAAAGGCCCTTGATTAGAGAGGTGGAGAAGGACTGATTACCTGTACACTTCATAGTAGTGATTGTTAGAGCTGGAAGGGAAGTTAAGGTGGCATTGATAAGCTTTCCTTGTTTTCAAAATAAACTTTTAATTTTTTTTTTT